>NC_072427.2:61640000-61720000 GCF_028878055.3 Symphalangus syndactylus | reverse complement strand
CTACCCCATCCACTCTCACCCCTAAAGAAATGCAAAAGGAAAGACAATTTCATAATTTTTCTGGATGGGTTTCTAAGCCTTCTGAACTGTTGCTTAGGGCATTAGGCAACCTATTTGGTTAGGTTTAACGATATTTGTGAAACTGTATGTTTTAAGTTATACTGAGAAGTTTAACAGATATTATATCTTACTGTATTATGTTTAGGAAGGAATCTTTTTCCACATGAAGGTCAAAACTTACAAATAACATAGTATGAATAAGTGTACTGAATACACACTTTCTTCTTCAGACAATATTAAAAAGATAGATTTCATAGCTTAAATAATGCTCAGAAATCTTCCAAGAAGAATTTCATTAAGCGCAAAGGTGATATATTCGTTTGTAAAGGGTGTTATTGCCTTTACAAAGATCTGGGGTGATGGTAGTGAAGAAAAAGACGGTCGCAGGTGCATAAAATACATTGACTTGCTTAAAAATATTCTAACTTGCACATGCATCCAGATCATCCAATCAACTTCTGCATAAATTTGATCAGCTTGCCTTTCCTCATCTTATGAATGAGGAAACTGAGGCACAGAGAGGCAAAGTGGCTCATCCAGTTTAGAAAGTTGCTTTTTTACAATGAAAAGATTGTCCCTAATAAAACAAAAACAGAAGCTCAATAAAACTGTTGAAATATCACTAGACTATTTCACACTTTAGCCACATGCTACTATCAAGGCCAGAAGCTACTTACAGCTTTGGAGGTAGAGGGAATAGGGGAGGGAGGCCATTTATATCCTTATGTAACAGTTTTCTAGCCTGCTCTGAGATTAGTATCACATTGATACAATCAGAGAAAAAGGTGCTGGTAGGAGTTTTAGCCTATGAATAGTAGTATTATACAATAGTCCACTCGTACCCAGTGGGGATACATTCTAAGACACCCAGTGGATGCCTAAAACCGTGATAGTACCAGACGCTATATGTACTACGTTTTTTCCTATACAAACATACCTACAATAAAGTTTAATTTATAAATTAGGCATATAAGAGAGTGACAATAAAAAAAGAACCATTATGACAATATAGTATAATAGTATAAAAATTCATTACATGAATGTGGTCTCTCTCTCTTTCTCAAAACTATCTTATTGTTCTATACTCACTCTCTTCCTGTGAGGATTTGAGATGATAAAATGTCCACATGATGAGATGAAGTGAGGTGAATGACTCAGGCCTGGTGGCGTAGCATTAGGCTACTACTGCTCTCCTGACAGTAGGTCAGAAGGAGGATCATCTGCTTCAGGTGAACCTGGGTCACCGAGCCAAGATGAGGTGGATGTCTAGATGTCAGGAGCAGAAGATGTGGCTGCTAACAGGCGAGTAGTGTACACAGCATGGATGTGCTGGGCAAGGGGATGACTCATGAGTGGGCAGGATGGAGCGGGCTGCTGTGAGGTTTCATCATGCTCCTCAGAACAGTGCTCAACTTAAAACTTACCAGTGGTTTATTTCTGGAATTTTCCATTTAATATTTTGAGACGGTGGTTGACCACAGGTAACTGAAACCTTGGAAAGCAAAACCTCAGACTAGAAAGGGACTACTGCATTTTGTATCTGATTGATAGCAAGTGAGAAAAGAGTTTATGGGGTCTCAACCCAAGTGGCTACAACTCACTACTGTCAAGAGTTAATACTACCCTTATGTAAGTACCCATATTACCTGGCTGGATTTTTGTTTAATCTTCAACAGGCTAGCACCTGCAACTCACACCATCTTTCCATTCCTGGGCCTCCATAACCCTAACCATTATTCCCACGACGTAAAACAGAGCACAAATTTAAGGCGACAAAGCTCTGGTTGGTAGATGTGAAGTATGTGACGAGAACAGGACCCTCTGAGTACTGCACAGCCATTATGAAGTAACTGACCTATATGAAACTGCTACCATGGTTCACAAATTTATTGTCAGGTTCCAGCCTCTAGCTGTTCTCTGATTGTTCTAAATACTTGACAAACTGAAGCCTTTTCACTTTCCGTTGAAATTGCCTCATCTCCCTGTCAGAGCGCCATGGGGGACTCCATTACTTTTCTGACTTCTCTCCCCTCCTGACAAGTCATTTAGCTGGCTTCTTGTTGTGAAGGCTGTCCATGTCAAATTAGCCAGGGCCCCTATTGTCCTTATTACCACTCGAAAAGCCATCATGAGTAATGCTACAGGGTCCCTCAGTTGTCATCATTTGTCAGAAAGAAAGGGAGTGTGGTTACATATAGCTGACAGGTAATTTCAGTGTCTACAATTACCCCAATTAGTCTTGTCATAAACAATTCGATAAATGCACACCAATACAAACAGATAAACACACCAAGGTCTCTCATTATTAATGCTGTGTAATGGGTAAATCAGTGATATGATGCTATATTTTATTTATTTTTTTAAACTATCCTCAGCTGTGAGCTGGCACTTGCTACCTGGTCAGCACAAATTGTACTATCTACTTTCATTAGCTCATCACCACAAGGAAATTTGAAAGGCTGTGACAAAATTCATTTAGAGAGAGAGGGAAAGAGCAGATTGTTATAACACCTGCTTTAGGCAAGGATACAACAAAGGTTTTCTTTTTGTCAGTTCTAAGCAACTATGGGCTTTAAAGTTCACTATTTTGTGTTAAAACACCAACATATGAAATATGAGAGAAACAGGGAGTTGAAAAATGATCTCCACACTGAAATTAGATATATGATTTGAAAACAAAAACAAAAACTAAAACCTACTGCCAAATGTGCCAGTCAGCAACCATGTATTTTAAAACAAGATTGTGGGCTAGTAATTTCACATTTAAGATGATTACAGTTCTCTTCAACTAAGGATTCCCCACTCCCTTTTTAAAACCGTACCTTAAAACCATATAAACCAATAACGCTCGCCACGTTCAGTGTCAGACTTATTTATCTACTCCAGGACTCATAGGAATTTGTTGAATAAAGGCATCAACACTTCTCCTTGCTGGACTCAGCACAGAGGTGATAAAGACCTGGGAAGTGTGGCACACTGGTTCTCTCCCATATTCTCGAAATACCAGGGAATGAACCTGTTTTAACACAACACCCTCTAGGAGCACTCTTCAGTTACACTCTATATTCAACCCTGAATGAAGCGCCCTTAAGTTCGCTCTTGTGATCCACATAAATAAAGGCTCAAGATTCAACATCTGTAGCGTCCACTGCACCCTGTCTGTTTGCTGACCGCAATCTTAAGTGATGGCTGAAAAACCCAACACGAGGATATTGTTGTAGGAAATTGCTCTTGGCAACTATTTGTTCAAGCTCAAGATTTTTTTTTTTTTTTTTTTTAAACCAACACTAAGAACTCACCAGAAAATAGGACAGGTCTCCCTAATGAGTAATCTATTTTAGCACAGTCTTGTCTAGGCATGACAGTTTACTGAGAGGCTTGAAAAACTCGTAATTACCAGTGTTACAGGGCAATTAATGTATATTACACTGCACTACTCATGGCAGCAACTGTCATTTTCTCAATAAAAATGAGTACTCTTCAGCTAAAGGTGACATTAATTGGGACTTTAATGACTATGCAGAGGAGCTGAAGCCAAATATGAACAAAACAGCGATTCAATGAGCGACTTCAGAAACGAGAAAATTGTACTAAAATGAGATTAATTGCTGTTTAGAAAAAGGAAAGAACCTAAAAAGCTATTAAATTGCAGGGTTTGGGTGCCCGGGTGATGGTTGTGATGTTAATCTTGCATTCTCACAGCAGGCAAATATTCACTAAATTCAGAGCCTTTTGACAGCAGGAAAAATCATGTATGCTTAACTTCAATCCATCAAAAATATATTTCAGCTTTTATCAGTGTTCTAAATACTTCTGCAATTTCAAAAATTACTGCTCCATTCCTTGGCTGTCATCATGCAAATGTGAACACTGTCAATATTGCTATGAAAAATTTCCCAGCTTCAAAAGGCCTACTTCAGTGATAAAGAAAGAAAAACGTGAAGATTAGAATTGCAAAACACACACTACTAATATAACAGAAATCAAACAATAAGAATTTAATGTTTAAGTTGTGGAAACTGCTAAAATAGAAAATGATGGGGTGGGCCTTTTTTTTTGGTAGAAAAATCAAAGAAAAATAATTCTGAAATTCTTTCAAGGCGTGTAACTTTACGCTTAATTAATCATCACCAATAATTAGGACAGAATTTTGCAGCTTGACTTCAGGTACTATAATTGTTAATACTGTTCTCTAGTTTCTAAAGGCCTTTTTATCCTTGCTTCTACGTTCTTTAAAAACAATTATATAATTGTTTTTCTTTATGGCCTTTTCAAATATCATGATGACTGTATATACAAAACACAGCACTTAAACTTTGACATGTAACGGGGATAAACATATTTGATAACTCTGAAGTTATATATTCCGTTGCTTGGCTTTTTTTTTTTTTTTTTTTTTTTTAAGAAAGACCGTCAACTTAGTACTTTTGTTAAAGAGGGAGTTTTCAAGTTATATTTTGGACAGAAATGTAGCATGCACAATAGCTGCCCCATAAAAAGATTAGGCCTGACTTTTGAATACTGTGCACTTTCCTACTGCATAAGCAATTCTGTTTGTTCTGCATTTTAATATTTAAAGCGCCTTCTCATCTACAGTTTAGGTCAGGGCTCAAGACACATTAACAACCATATAATTCTGGACATACTCAAGAACCACATCCACTAAATGACAGGGGGTAGTGAAATAGTGTACTTTCCATCTTCAAATCAATGATAAGCCCTGTCTATTCTAAAAATCCAGAAATACAAATCACCTGACCTCCATTATGAAAACTGGTTATTGGCCACTTGTCTGCCAGAATATACTTACAGGGCTACTGTGGGAGAAGAGCAAGGAATGGAGAGAGAAACACATGCATACCCATGCATAAGTGTGTACAAAACGGCAGGATGTTCTGCTAAGTTTTATCTTCTAGCTGTTTTATTCACTATAAGCATGCTTTCTTATGTTTTGAACCCCAACTTGAGTGTAATCATCTTTGTAAAGCAAGTTGCTTTCAGGGTCCAGCATTTCTCCAGTATTACCTGCTGCTCCTCTTCTTCCAATTTTTCCTTTTCTTGTATCTAGACTTTTATGTTAACAGCACAATTCCTCCCCAAGAGTCTAACAAATGTTCTTTTTAGTCCTTTTTTGGGGGGTGAAAAGGGTCTTTTGTTATTCATTGTGCCATTTCGAAAACCAAGCTTCTCTTATACCTCAAAAACAGCTTTATTTTAAAGACAAAAAATTCACCCAGCTCCCCCTAAAAGTCTTTTCAGGCAGAGTCCTTAGAGAAGACAGGTGCCTTTGGCTAAATTATCTCCACTGACAAACCATTCACATAAATTTGCTTTTTTTTTAATAAAAAAGTACATGTCAATAGTTTGATTCCATTTTGTCTATGCAAATACCATTGATAAAAATTTCAATGGAAGTTTTCAGGGAGTGGAAGAGTTCCAAGCTAGGTATTGAAATGGGATTCAGGAATAGGATACTAATTCACCAAACTTGCCAAGAATGATCTAACCCGGTAGCCATACAAAGGCAACTGCAAACCATCTACATGATCCCAGATAATCCCTTATACTGTATCTCTAGGATCTCATCTCCATTCTGCAGTTTACTGTGAGAGGCTCCATTTGGGGCTCCAGGTTTCCCATTTGCAAAATGGGAGCAACTTTGTCATGCTAAATTTGCTGCCTGTGAACTAGCGCTGAGCACTTGGCAGACACCACCAGCTCCAGGAATGTTAACGATTGGAATAAACCTTTAGGAGAGTTCCTAAAATGAATTTATTTGATACTGTTGTTCAATTGCGGAAATTCTTTACCCCTCACAGTTGCCGCAGTGGTGCTATGGGAAAAGGTGATCACATTGAATCACGCGAAAGGCTTGCACAAAAAAGCAGGAGGCATTGCTCTTTCAGCTAAGGCTGAAATTCCATTTTTAACCTCATTATTATTTTGCACAAATATCATACGTCTCTCTTCCAAAATACTATTTAATGGTTTAAATTTCTTATTCAGGCCCCTCCTAAGATTGAAATGTACCACAATGCTCATCAATCTCACAATTGACAGACCATGTTTAAGCTGGGAATAGTGACAAGTTACAGGGACTTTTTTAAAAAAAATCAATTCCAGGAGATTAGTAAGATGCGTTTTTAGATACATACCCTCAGAACATTATAAACTCAGTGAGAAGCCAAACTGGAATATCTCAAGTTTGGAAGATGAACAATATTTTGATGTGCCAAGGCTAATACATTATATGTTTCGAGTCTTACTATTAAGACCTGTAGCAACTGTTTCAAGAGATGAGTAGAAATGAAACAAATGGTAAATGTTTATTCAGTCACACAGTTCTGAAAGAAAACAACTGTTAATTTGCATTAGCTTGGGATCACTTAGCAGACTGCTTTTTAAGAGCTATCACCTCTCAGCAGCCCGTAAAACAGGAAGCTTTCATTCACATCCCTTGTACCTGCTCCAGCAACATGATATTTCATTTACATTCATTTTCCACTCACCACCAATATTCAACAAATTAAAAGTCACTTCAAAACAGATAGCGTTGTCATTGGGAGGAGAAAGTCAACAGACCAAACAACTGAGAGACAATGCAGACAGATGGCAGCCTCATCTACTTCATCTTCTGATATACAAAGTTCTAGAAAGATAAACTTGAGGTATGTTTTGAGTCATCAATTAAACATTATATTTAATATATCTTTGGCATAACCAGGACAGTTATCCTGCATAAATAAAAATTTAGTGCCCTATATTTATAGGCAACAGAATCTAAGCTATTTAAATGACGGTAAATCGTTTTTATTCATCAACTTTTATTTCGAGTTCTGGGGTACATGTACAGGATGTGCAGGTTTGTTACATAGGTAAACATGTGCCACGGTGGTTTGCTGCACCTATGGACCAATGACCTAAGTATTAAGCCCAACATCTATTAGCTCTTCTTCCTGATGCTCTCCCTCCCCTGCACCCCCAACAGGATCCAGTGTGTGTTGTTCCCCCACCCATGTGTCTATGTGTTTTCATTGTTCAGCAGCCACTTATAAGTGACAACATGCAGTGTTTGGTTTTCTGTTCCTGAGTTAGTTTGCTGAGCATAATGGCTTCCAGCTCCATCCATGAACCTGCAAAGGACATGATCTTGTTCCTTTTTATGGCTGCATAGTATTCCATGGTATATATGTACCACATTTTCTTTATTCACTGTATCATTGATGGGCATTTGGGTTGATTCCATGTCTTTGCTATTGTGAATAGTGCTGCAATGAACATACGCATGCATGTATCTTTATAACAGAATGATTAACATTCCTTTGGTTATATACCCAGTAATAAGATTGCTGGGTCAAATGGTATTTCTTTTTTTTTGAGACGGAGTCTCGCTCTGTCACCCAGGCTGGAGTGCAGTGGCGCAATCTCAGCTCACTGCAAGCTCCGCCTCCCGGGTTCATGCCATTCTCCTGCCTCAGCCTCTCCGAGTAGCTGGGACTACAGGCGCCCACCACCACGCCCGGCTAATTTTTTGTATTTTTAGTAGAGACGGGGTTTCACCGTGGTCTCGATCTCCTGACCTCGTGATCCACCCGCCTCGGCCTCCCAAAGTGCTGGGATTACAAGCATGAGCCACTGCGCCCGGCCAAATGGTATTTCTACTTCTAGATCTTTGAGTAATCGCCACACTGTACTGTCTTCCACAATGGTTGCAAATAGCAATTTTTTTTTTTTTAATTTTTAGTAGGGATGGGGTCTCACCATGTTGCCCAGGCTGGTCTCAAGTTCCTGGCCTCAAGTGATCCACACACCTTGGCCTCCTAAAATTTTGGGATTATAGGCGTGAGCCGCTGTGCCTGGCTCTCAAATTAACTTTAGAGTCTTCCACCTAGGCAACACTGAGTGCTTTTAGAACATTGTTTTCAGGAATACCTAGGAATTTGCATGGCATTAAGAGATGAATTAAATCTCTTCTCAACCACATGTATGCCTATTTTAACTCTATTAGTGCCATATATATATATATATATTTATATAAAATAAGCATATATATATGCTTTTATCAACAAAAATGGAATGAAGTTCTTGGTAAAAGCAAACATAAAAAACACTTAGTTAAATAGCAAAAATATTCATTTTGTGGATATTGATCTAAAATTTAAAATACCTAAATCAATCAGACTGGGCTTCCCTTACCCCGTACTGTCTAAATGTTAGAGGGGAGGTTTTGGCATTTCATATTAGCAAAAAGACATATGCTTTTTCTTGTCCTACCTATGATTTTGTTTGTTTGCTTTTTTACCTCTGAGTTGTCCACCCAACTAGCCCCACACCTCCACCTGCTGATCTCCATGGCTTTTCCTAATAAGTTTTGTAGGTCTTTGTCTCCCTTTTCAGCAGTTGAGTTATATGGTTGGCCTCTTTTATAATTATAGTATAGCTGTATCTTAAAAAGTTTTGGAACTGGCAATTCAGTGAGTTAAAATGGGAAGATATTTTTCAATTGGCCAAACAGCTAATTCTTAAAACTGCCCTTACTTGGAATGAGGGCAGCTGGATCAAAACAGGTCTCCTCCCACAGACTGAGCTCAAGCCACTGCCTCAGTGCTCCCTCCTGCTGTACGTTAAGTATTGAGCTATCAGCAACGTCACCCTCAACCCCACACATCACAGACTGTGAGCACCTTGAGGGAAGGAATCAAACCCATCCTTGGATGCCTGGTACACAGTAAATGCTGAAATCCTGGCTCTGACACTAATGAATTAATATTGGACAAGTCACTTTATCTTTCTGATCCTTTGCTTTCCTATCCATTAAAATGCTTTCAGTTTCCTAGAGGAGTGGTTAGCTCAAACAAAATAATGAATGTGGAGGTGCTGAATAAATGCAATGGGTTACTACAGCTGTTGTTAATAATTAGCATTTGGATTTATAGAATAAAATTGCACTGTTTCATGGGACGAATGAGAGAGGTTCCTAATGGTCTCAACAGTTTTTTGCTATAAGGAACATACAAAAATGTAGCTCCCTAAGAATTCTAAGATGACAGTCATACCCACGTAGGTTTTGTGGTTTGGATTTGTCTCTTCTTCCCCTCTCCTGTGCCCCCACCACACCACCACCGCAAACCAACACATAAATCTTTTCTAGGCTCTGGATCCTGCTCAGGAAGAACTGAAGATCCTGCTCAGGTGACTGGGTCTGGAGTTTCAAACAGAGGCATTTTCATTATGGCAACACAGTGCATTTGCAGAAGGTATCCTGGCTCTGCTAAAAGGCAGGATTCTGCTGAGGTGGCCAAAAGGTCGGGGGACCTGGTCGGTGCCCTGTCTCCCACCTCCAGCACCAATGCCCTTTACTTCTCAGACTCACTGCTCCTTCAGAACCTGTGTCCTCCCTTCACTCAATGGCCTGGTGAAAATAACATAGATAGGAGAAAATCAGCGTGAAAAAAGAACACTTGGACAGGTAGGCCACCTCTCTATGGTTGTTTGGGAGCTAATAAGCTGGCCTTGACAAAAACACAGATGTACTTTTTTGTTTTTGCTTTTTAAAAGAAGAACCACTGTTCAATTATTGATGCAACAGCATCCCATTCCTAATGTTCAGATCCGATCTAGCAACAGACAGCCAGCTGAGTTCAGACTGAATCGTGCCACAGACTTCATAAGACAGCATTTATCTAGTGTAGGATGAATAATTTCCACAGACAGTGGAATTATTTGAGAAATCTATATAAATAATGAAACTTCAGAAACCTTGGTGAGCTTAAATGCCACATGAGCCACATGCCTCCAGTTCCCTAAAGGACAAAAGGCACTGCAGGTGAATCCAGGGCAGGGCATTATTTTTAAGTCACCAGTGCAATACAAACACATTGTTTGCTTTAGGTCATCTGGTTTGTCTTAATCACAAGCTAAAAATTCATTTATAATGCAGTATACAAATGCCATGTTTATATCAGTATCATATGCTGCTTGCTTGAAATCGTATACATTAAAATTAAGAACAGAAATCCAAGTTAATGGTCTAAGACAACCAATAACAAAACCACTAAATTCCAGTTGTCAAACATCATTTAATATGTATATTTCTGGGGTTTTTTGGAACAGTAATTATTAAAACTTAAAGCAATACGAGTGAGTGTTTATGACTTCCTATTGAAAAGCCCGACTTAAAGAGCATTCATTTCAGGTTGAAGAAAATCACGTGGCCGTCTCTGTGCGATGGCCTACTGACTTTATATCCTCTTGTCAAACCTCAGCAGTTTTATTTGTAGTGATACATGCCGGAGAAGGTTGGAGGTTAAAGTTGATAGGAGGGGCAACAGGAAAATCAACCAACTCCTTTCAAGAGATTACAACCTTTAGCATTTTGGGTCTGTCGGCAGTTTCTGCAAACTTTACAAGTCTGTGGTTGGTGATGTTTTTAAAAAACTGACCCTCAAATCAGAAGTCACATGGATCTAGTAAATGTACTTTTGCTTTGAAATAATCCCAAGTGGTGAATGTACCCCCCAGTTGATGGCTGCACGTTTTGTTTGTTTGTTTTGTTTTTACTTTTTTGGTACCTAAATCTAAAATGGAAAAAATATGTGCTAACTTCTCAAGCATCTGAGATCTTGGAAAGTGAAATTACTAACCTTAATTCACTATGTGGTTCCAAAAACAGGGAACCAGCTGTTGTGAGAGAGGAAAAAAAAAGGAAAATAAAAAGGCATCTGCTGGAGGCAAACTTTGTTGGGCAAGGAGACAGTTCGTCAGTGCACTGGTTTCTGTCCTGCAGAAGTGTTCGGATTCTTAGCAGTGTCACACTGAAAAGTGAGATATCTGGCTATGGCATCTGTGCCACAGCACAGAATTATAACAAAGTCACAAACTAAGACCCAGCAATGACTGCAAAATATCTCATCCCGTATCTATTTACCTTAACTTGGCACGCACTGGTTTACTTATAGATACTTTCCATCAAGTACTTCTAGTTACCTGTTGTCAAATGTGTATTATGTGCCAGGCACTATGTATATCTAAGCTCACTCAATCCTTATAAGAATCCAAATTGTGCCCATTTTATAGATGAGTAAAAAAACAGAGAGAAACTGAGAGATTTGCCCCAGGTCATACAAATGAGACCAAATGAGAACCAAAGTTATTTCCCACTGCCACTCCCCCAGACCTGTGCCCTTTCTACTCAGCTGTATTGCTTCTTGGGGTGTAACTAATGATTAAATAACTTCTAGACTATTTCCCTTCATGGTTAAATTTTTAAAATCCTACGCACAGTGTAGTGTTATGTAGCAGCAAGGGAACAAGACTCAGTGTGAAAAATCCTCAGGTCTTGTATTATTAGGTCAGCATGTGGTTGGCTCAAGGTCTGATAATATTATTGGCTGCCACTAATTATTAGGAAAAATGTTTTGGTATTCAAAGAGTTCTCTATGTCAAAGTGGTAGATAGCAGTTATATAATACTAAGTGCTTGTGAAATTAAAACAATTCCTACCATAAATGTTAATTCATTTCTGTTTTTAAAGATGTTAGTCAACCCACTGATTAGTGTTCAACACTGAGTGACTTAAATCTCCCTGGGCCTCGGTTTCTTCACTCAAGAAATTAGATTTTATCTAAGAGAGACCTTGGCCAGCTCTAAGAAGACTGTAAGTCTGTGATTATTTTAATGAAAATTTCTGCTTAATTCTAATGAATGTGCTTATAAAGCTTTTCAAGGAAATAAGACACTTACCTTTATGAATGAAAGTTAAGAAGAGAAACACAACTTTGAGAAAAGTTTACTTATAAAAAAGAGCATGGAATAAATGAAAACTCTAGGCCAACTGAAGCCGTGCAACAGCCGCCTCTTTTTTGGGAGCCCTTGAAACTGCACATAAATGCTTTAAAAATAAATGTACTTGGGAATGACCTGAAAGGCAAATTATTTTGTCACCCAGAAATGTTTGTTACAAGTGTGATGGGAACTACCAACTTTTATTTAGAGAGATAATATAACAAACATTTTCCAAACATTGCTACTCATTGTTTAAGATGAGGAGACACATGCTGGTTGAAGCTTTTTTTTTTTTTAATGCACTAACTGCTAAGAAATTTCCAACAATTTGAAAATGTTTTTGTTATTTACAAACACATTTCAGAAAGATTCCTGGTAGAAAATGTTTCCTCACCCCTGTCATTCCAGCAGTTTGGGAGGCTGAGGCAGAAGAATCTCTGAGCTCAGGAGTTCCACACCAGCCTGAGGAACATTGTGAGATCCCATCTCTACAAAAAATAGAACAATTAGCTGGGCATGGTGGCATGCACCTGCAGTCCCAGCTACTTGGGAGACTGAGGTGGGAGGGTCACTTGAGCCTGGAAGGGGGGACGAGAATGCTGCAGTGAGCCATGGTCCTGGGCAACAGAGTGAGACCCTGTCTCAAAAAAAAAAAAAAGACACATTTCCAACTTTTAATGATACCTTGTTTTCTTTTACTCATAAAGTAGCAGTGTGTGTGTGTAACCATATATTTATATATGATATGCATATACATGTATGATATGCAGGTAACGGTTTTGTTTTTGTTTTTGAAATAGATGAAGCATTAAAACAAAGAACATAGCACACCAGAACTCAGAAGCACTCAGTTCAAGTCCTGGTGCAAATAAGTTGGACACTAAACAATGCAAATGATTTAAATGGTACTGAATATAAGGAATGTAACTACTCCTATCATAAATACCTTTCTTCCCAACCTAAATTTAACAGAAGAGGACAATACATGTCCTTAATATCCCATATATGTTTTCTCCATGTCCATGTATCTATTTTTGTTCCTTTTCTATTTTGCACTTGTATTTCAGCAATAACTTCCCACCTGGCCTTCTCTCCCCAGTCTCTCTACTATTTCCACTCCCCAATACAGACAAACAAAACAAACTTCCAAAAACAAAGAGCCCCACAAACCAAACACCTCTAATTGGTCTTCTACATGGTAGCTTAATAATACTGCCACATATCAAATGAATTGTGTTAGCAATTTGCTCAACAAAACGATCAGCGCTGCCCCAGAGACACTGAAGTCTGTGGTGTCACACAAAGCTTTTCATTACCTGGATCCTGTTCCTTTTGCTCTAATTGTACTAAAAACTGTTTTTTGTATATATTTCTGTGTCCTATGATTTGAACAATTTTTCATAAGTAGTATTCTTTTCTTTTTGGAGATGGAGTCTCACTCTGTCGCCCAGGCTGGAGTGCAATGGCGTGCTCTCGGCTCATTGCAACCTCTACCTCCTGGGTTCAAGCGATTCTCCTCCCTCAGCCTCCCAAGAAGCTGGGATTACAGGCATCCACCCCCACGCCTGGCTAATTTTTGTATTTTTAGTAGAGACAGGGTTTCACCATGTTGGCCAGGCTGGTTTTGAACTCCTGACTTCAGGTGATTCACTCGCCTTGGCCTCCCAAAGTGCTGAGATTACAGGCGTGAGCCACTGCACCCGGCCTCATAAGTAATATTCTTAAATGAGTTATTTTAACTGATATGAATCAATTCTATGCTTATACCCTAAGAGTATCTAAAAGTAATATATTCATATTTATTGACAGATGCATAAAATCAATATCAATAATAGAATAATATTACAGATGAGGAAGAAAACTAGTTAACAGTTGTTTTGAAAGTTCAACAGACTTGTCATTTAGAGCTCTCTACAGTGAACCATCCATATTTTTGGAAAGTAATAGTTGTTTAAAATAATAATGAGGCCAGAATTAGATTGCTCAGAATGTAATATATACCAAAGTTGAACAAATGGTTAATTTAAAAATATATATAATAAGTTCATTCTGGCCAGCATCATGTCTTTAAAAGTTCAGTACTTATCACAGAGTGGAAATTTAATGGAAAATAATGACAAATTTACTTATCTTTTATAGGGTCCTGGGCTGATAACAAATGAAGTGTTTAACTTAATATAAATATTTTAATGGTAAAAATGAATCACAGCTCTACAAATGCTTGGAAAAGTGCAATTTTTTTCCCTTTAGTTTTATTATAATCTATCAGAAACCTCTGATGTTTAAACTGTATGTATAACCCTGGCTGGGTTTCCATTAAGATGCATTTATCATAATCTGCTCATACATATACTCTCAAGGATACAGACAAAAAGAACATCACCACTTATTCACCCTTTCTGCTTCCTGGCTTATGGATATATACAAAAGTGGTTGCAAATAATGATATTACAGGTACTCAGCTGCTTCTGGGATGTAGAAAGCTAGACATGGCAGTACTCAGGTCAATGGCTATATATCAGAAAAACTTCTTGCCACAGAGATGTCCTATAGCCAAAACATTCAATGTCTCAAATTACACATGGGCTAATTAGAGCTGTATATGAAACTGCAGTATAGTTGAAGGCCATTTTCAAAGTTACCATCTCAGTTTGATGTGCAGAGGGGGTCCGATTCAATTTGGTGAAATGAGATTCAACTCAAACATTTATGGAGATTTATTTTATCACAGGTGGTTGGAAAAACCTTACCTGATCACGTTATCATGATTTGAAAAAAATGTATTCATTCATTTACTTGTTTATTTTCTGTCTTGCTCATCACAGTATGAGATTCCTAAGGATAGGGCCCACATCTGTCTTGTTCATTTCTGCATTCCTGGTTCCCAGAATGGTGAACATAGTAGGTGCTCAAGAGGTACCAACTTAATGAGTGAAGATATTACCCTTGCTCTCAAGGAGTTTATGTGAATTTGGTACACTGGAAAGGGCAATCAGACCACCCCGAGGGAGACCTAGATCCCAGGATGCAGCTAGAAAGATATTCAGAACCAATAATCCTCTGGCTTCTTAATGAACATAAAAAAGATGCTAATGTGGCTGGTTGACATTTGCTCCCCTATGGAGAAACCAGGATAACAGGGCTGTGGGTGTGGACCAGAGGCCTGGGGGAAGTACTCAGTAGTCTGTTGCTGTCTCCACTGAAGCAGATGTTGCTCTGAAGAGCCTGCAAGGAAAGTGGGCTTTTGCTATGTCCCCTCATTGCAGAATTCCTCTGTACAAAAATGGAAGGACAGAAAAAAATGTTTGCAAAGTCCATCATCTGGTGATGGATTTCATGAAGGTCTAGTAAATTTCAGGGAAATAGAAAACCAAAATTTTCAGAGACTTTTTATGAAAAAAAAAAAAAAGACAAAAAATGTCTTTAGAATGAAGAATAAAACGCTTAAGTCAATGGGTTTATAGAAGGCCTCGTGTTTTTTTGGTTTTATTTTGTTGCAGATAGGGTCTCCCTCTGTTGCCCAGGCTGGAGTGCGGTGGCATGATCATGATTTACTGCAGGCTCGACCTCCAGGGCTCATGCAATCCTCCCACCTCAGCCTCCCAAGTAGCCAGGACCACAGGCGCATATCACCATGCTCAGTTAATATTATAATTTGTAGAGATGGGGTCTCACTATGTTGCCTAGGCTGGTCTCAAACTCCTGGGCTCAAGCATCCCTCCTGCCTCAGCCTCCCAAAGTGCTGGAATTACAGGTGTGAGCCACTGCACCTGGCCTGCCTCATGGTTTCTCTTTACACCTTGGAACACTGAGGGTATACATAATACTCACTCCATACCTGGGTTTCAAGCATCAGAAGTTGCAGGGACCCTGACTGCAGCATCCACTGATGCTAGGATTAGTTCTGGTTGTTGCATTTGATTAGATTAAAAGAGGACACGGCACTTTTGGGACTTGATACTGAAAAGAGATGTTGCAGAACACGGAATATATTTGTGTGTTTTAGTACAGGTAGCAGGTTATGTTTAGGCTAAGCACCGTGCTCTATGACTTTGCTAAGATTATCTACTGCTTATTTCTTAAATAAATTTGACTCTCAGTGACTTTCCTTTCCAATCTATTCCCCATATTGCTGCTCATACAGTCTTTCTAAATAAAAATATGATCATGCTACTTCCCTAATTATTTCAAAGGCTCCCCACTGCCGAAGTGATTTTCCCCCCAAATGACCTGGCTCGTCTTACTTCTCCAATATCATCTTCTCTATCCTGACACACAGCTGATGCTTCAGAAATACCAAACTACTTACCATTTCTTTAATATACTATCTATTTTCAAACTTCTCCACTTTCATGCTAGGTAATTTGGTCTGCCTTTTAACAGGTTACCTAGGAAACCTTTGTGCTTTTCTTATGACTCAACTCATGGGTCTTCCCATTCCCTCTGGCTTGAATGACTATTTCCATTCTGAGGACCCAAGCTAGTCGCTACTGACTTAACATCCTAAAATTCCTTGTTTACATTTTTGTTTATTTTACAAGACCATGAGCTTACTGAGGCTTGAGGCCATGCTTATCTTTTATCTTTACTGCCTACGCCTGTACCCTGCACAAGGTACCAGTTTAATGAATAAATGAATGAATGTGTGAATGAGTGAACTTCAGCAATCTGCTGCAGTTTTGAAAGAAAACTGGCCTGCATTTGGAAATACTTATTCTACACAGGCAAACCAACAACAGGAAGACTTCAGAAGGAGGTCTCAACTCAAGCACACTGGGGTCTCAGAAATCTATGATGGTATAAAGAAAATTGTGAGAAAGCAGTTCACAAAATAAAGGTGACTTGAAAAAGCTTATTTTACATAATCAATGTTGAATTTGAGATTCTGTTTGATTTTTGCCTTCTTTGTTGGCCATCAAAACTTAATGTACTGATTTGTTGTTTTCCTGTGTATTAACGAACAAACACTAAAGAGAAAACAAAAGCAAAACAAAGAAATTGTTTTGCATAGGCTTAGACTACTAAGAACTTTTATGCATTAGAACATGTCAATGTTAACAGTAAGGGTTCATATCTCATTTTGCATATTATTCCATTTATACTCTATTTTATGTATTTATAGATATAAATTGGCTTCCAGCTGCTCTTGTCTAGTTGGGTCTTTGAAGGTGGTCCAAATGAATGACCTGTAATTTCAATCCTTCCTTTCCTAGTATCTCACATATGCACACTAGTTTTTGTAGGTCCCTGGACACTTGGACATTTGGTTCCATCTACTCTTTTATTTGGATAATTGGTTTCATCTACTCTTTTATTTTCAGTTCACAAAGGAACTTTTCCTGGCTTATGGATAAAATATTATGGTTAAGATTTTGAATCTAATTTTTAATATTTAAATAAACCAAAAAACCAAAACCCAAACCACGGAGACAGCCCTCATTTTACTCCACAAAGTTCTTTCCTAGTGTTATGTACCTCCCAAAAACTTTGTATGTTGAAGCCCTAAATTCCAGCACTTCAAAATGTGACTGTATTTGGGGACAGGGTCTTTACAGAGGAAATTAAGTTACAATGAGGTCATTAGGGTGTCCCTAATTGGATGACTGATGTCCTTACAAGAAGAGGAGACTTGGACACAGATATTACAGAGGAAAGACGATGTGAAGACACAGGAAGAAGAAGCCCTTCTACAAGCTAAGGACAAATCCTCTCCTCATGACACTCAGAAAGAACCAGCCCTGCCGACACTTTGATGTCAGCCTTCTAGCCTCCAGAACTGTGAGAAAATAAATTTCCATCCTGTAAGCCACCCAGTCTGTGTGGTATTCTGTTATGACAGCCCTAGGAAACTAGGACCCCTAGAGCATCATTTTATTTTTCAATGCTAGTACTTTGTAAATTAAAAAAAAAAAAAAAGCTTTTCAAATATTAAATTGTCATTATAATTATTTGATGAAGACAATGATGTCAACTGGTCTTTGAAGTTTTTCAGACTTAAACACTTACAACTAGTTGGAAATACTCCAGTCTAGAAAATATGGAAAGTAAAGTTGTGTTGTTTCTACCAGGGTTTGATTATTTGGCAGGAGTGCACTGGTTACCCCATATGCCTCTCTTTTTTATGCTGCTGTACCAATTCCTCATAAAGCAGAGGTCATGCGTCAGGGTAGTTCTGGGATATATTTTCTTTCAGTGCCCTGAACCTACAGAATTAATTGTCACTATTTAAAGTGTAGGAGATAGCCCAGGCCATCACAGTAAATTCTTTAAAAGAGCTGGGCGTGGTGGTTCACACCTATATTCTTAGCTAGTTCGGATGTTGAGGTAGGAAAATTGCTTGAGCCCAGGAGCTAGAGGCTGCAGTGAGCCATGATCGTGCCACTGCACTTTAGCCTGGGCGAGAGAGTGAGACCTTGTCTCAAAATAAATAAAAATAAAAAAAAAATTTGAAATTCAGGAGAGCAAATATAACTTTTTTTTTTTTTTTTTTTTTTTTTTTTGAGATGGAGTCTCGCTCTTGTTGCCCAGGCTGGAGAGCAATGGTGCGATCTCAGCTCACCGCAACCTCCACCTCCTGGGTTCAAGCGATTCTCCTGCCTCAGCCTCCAGAGTAACCAGGATTACAGGCATGCACCACCACGCCTGGCTGATTTTTGTATTTTTACGGGAGATGGGGTTTCTCCGTGTTGGTCAGGCTGGTCTCGAACTCCTGACCTCAGGTGATCTGCCCACCTCGGCCTCCCAAAGTGCTGGGATTACAGGAGTGAGCCAGCGCACCCGGCCCATAAAAATTTTGATATTCAGCATGACTTGAAGAATTAGGAGATTTGGCCATAGTGGGCCCATTATATCTCCATAGCCACATGAGCTGAGCTGAGTAGGGCTGTTTCACGTAGAAGTACTACCATCTCTCAGTATTACCACAGTTTCCAGTCCTTTCTGCTGTCTGTCTGGTCCCTGCATAATCTCGGATCTAAGGTGATTGTCATTTGGGCTTTTCAGTTATGACAGGTACGATTAGTTAGGATGCCCAAGTATATTTACTATCTCCTCTTACGTAGCTTAAAAGTGGTACTCCCCATGCCCCACATCTACCTCACTCATATCCCACCAGAGATTTGATTATCATCCACACAAGAGAGTCCAAGAGGGCATTCCAAAGGGGACACAGGTATTAGATGCAAAAAAGAGGTCCTTCATCAAATAAGTTTAAGAAATGTAGGGTTAAACAATGATAAACATGTTTCCTTGACACAGAATTTCTCAGAGCCTTTAATATTCTAATGTAGCAGGCAACATTTTCCAAAATTATTCGACCACCCAACTTTTGTTTGCAGAGCATTTTCAACAAACCATATTCAGTGAAACTTGCGGGCAAGCCCTTTCCCAGTACAAAATAAATTTGTTGTTTTTGCTAAGTAATGTGGATTCCTGTAGTAAATATGACATTCTAGATACATATTCAATCAGAGTTTAAAAAAAGAAAACTTTGTATATTTCATTCAGAATACTAATTTTTCAATTTTTTTGGATGTGATATGTGCAGAGATGGCCAACATTATGGATCTTCTAAATTCAATAACATGATTTTAGTATAATTTTCAGTAATCAAAATGGTAATAATAGGAGAATACATACTTATTTTCAGTTGGATCCAAGACATCATCTCATGCTTTACTTTAAACTTGCTAACATTTGGAATATTTGCATAATTAATTTTGAAGTTTGATACTTGCCAGTAATGGTTAAAACACATGTCACAGTGTGCATTTCCTGTAAATGGCTTTATAAGTATATTGTAACACCATCTCCAAACATACTGATAACATATAAAACAATACCAGTAATTTTTCTTTAAGTTGATATTATTTCTCTCAGAAATTGCAGTGGGCTTCCCAGTAAAACCAAAGCAAGGGAGAGAGGGGACAGCCTGTCTTTTGTTTGTTTGTTTTGTTTTGTTTTGTTTTGCACTTAGAGACAGGGTTTCAGTCTATCGCCTAGGCTTCAGTACAGGGTTACCATCACCGTTCACTGTATGCTCAAACACCTGGGCTTAAGGGATTTTTCCACCTCAGCCTCCCAACTAGCTGGAACTACAGGTACATGCTACTATGTCTGGCTTTTTAAATTTGTTCTTGTTTTTTTGTTGTTGAAACAGGATCTTGGTATGTTGCCCAGCTGGTCTCAAACTCCTGGCCGCAATTCAACTTCCCACCTTGGCCTCCCAAAGTGTTGGGATTATAGGCATAAGCCATTGCACCCAGCCTTGTTTTCTTCAAACTGCAAAACTCAAAGACTGATGATTGTTTATTTTCCATGGCATATATATTAGATTTGTAACATTCCTTCCAAGTCTCAGAAACTTTGGGAACATTAAATGTTGTAACATTAGCCGTTTGTGCTATTAACATTGGTACATGATATTTACATTTTAAAAATACATTATGCCTATTCAAAATAAGCCATTCAGTGCCTGGCAGATAATAGGCTCTTATTATTTTAATCCTAATGATAACAGGGGTAAACAAAAGAGACAAAAATCCCTGTCCTTGTGAAACTTTTATTCTAGTGGGGCAAACAAAATGGAGGGATATTACAGATCATGTTAGAAGGTAAGGATTATGGAGAAACATGAAACAAAAAAGAAAGCTGTAGGCTGTTAGGGAGGGTCAGATTAGGTCTGAGAAGGTGGTGATGTGTCTGACTTTGGATAGTGAGCTACGTATGTACCTGAGGACAGTGCTTCATGTAACAGGGAGTCAGCACAAAAGGCCTGGGGCAACAATGTACTTGACAAGTTTGAGGAAGAGCAAAGAGGCCAGAATGGCTGTTGCAGAGCGGGTAAGTGGGGAGTGTGTGGTAGGAGATGAGGCCAGAACAATAACTGGGGCAGAACGATCTAGGGCCACGAAGGCTGATTTTGGCTCTTACTCTGGGTCGTAGGGAACCACTGCAAGAAGCGGCATATGAGGCAGAGAAACAAGAATGATTCCAAGGTAGTTCATCTAAGCAAATGGAAAGATGGAATTGTCAAAACTGAGATGGGAAAAACATTTAAGGACATCTGGAATTCAGATACGGCTACGCTGAATTTGAGGTATCTGCCATATATTCAAGCAGAGGTGTTGAATGGGCAGCTCGATATATGGGTCCTGAAGTTCAGGGAGAGGTTCAGTATAGACCCATAGCTTTGGGAAGTATTAGCACGCAGATGGTACAAAAGCAGATGAAATCACCAAGCAAAAAAATAGAGAAGAGGATGAAATGTTGAGCTCTGGGACACTCCAACATAAAGAGAACAGTTAGAAGGGAAGGAAGCGTGAATGCAGATTGAGAAGGAATGGCTACTAAGATTGGGAGAAAACCAAAAGGTGTGGTACTCTATAAACCAAGCCAAGTTTCAAGGAGTCATCAGTAAGCTTTGTCAAATGTTGTGGACAGGTCAAGTAAAGGTGAGTTCTGACCCGGTGATTTTGGTCATAAACATAGTCTTGAACAATATTATCTTTATTAATAAGTATGAGTTTATGTGACAATCTAGGACACCCTGTGTAACTCCCACACCCCGATGTTTTTTCTAAACAAAAAGCAGCTCCAGGAATTTCCCGGTATATGAGTATTCTTATTTGGGTTAAATTACTTTACATTCTTGGGATACAACCAAATGATTAAGTGATTGTCCTCTGACTCATAAGCAGCCGAAGGTTGCCCAACAGCCGGTAGAGTGATCTGATCCCATAACTGTCTAATAAGGATGAAGAGTCATTAACTGGATAGTAACTAGCTGGATAGTAACTAATTGATCCAGACTACTAGTAAGACAGGATATGAGAGACAGAGAAAAGGGAGCTAGCAGAAGTCAGCCGTCCACAAAAGCCTCATAATTCTTGAGGTAGTACTCCATGTAGTCCCTGTCACAGCAATAGCACACACAAATGAAACCTCCTGGTCTATTTCTTTATCATTTCACATTATGGTGGCGCACTCTGGCAACATGCAGATTACTTAATATTTTCCAAATGCTCCTAACATAACTTTAGCCTCAAATGCAATATTTATTAGCTATAGTCTAGATTCTAGATGAATCACTTTATTTGAATAATTTAGCAGAAGGGGAGGTCAGATATAAAAGGCAAAAATAGGAACGATCCAGGCATTGGAAGTTGCAAGAGCAAAGGCATGCAAAAGGGCAGTGTGAAGCATTTTTTTTTTTGAGACCGGGTCTCACTCTGTTGCCTAGGCTGGAGTGCAGTGGTGCAATCTCAGCTCATTGCAACCTCTGCCTCCTAGGTTCAAGCAATTCTTCTGCCTCAGCCTCCCAAGTAGCTGGGATTACAGGCATGTGCCACCACGCCTGGCTAATTTTTGTATTTTTAGTAGAGATGGGGTTTCACCATGTTGGCCAGGCTGGTCTTGAACTCCTGACCACAGGTGATCCGATCGCCTCGGCCTCCCAAAGTGCTGGAATTACAGACATGGGTCACTCTGCCCGGCCAGTGTGAAGCATTTTTAAATGATTAAAAAGGGTGTGAGGCATATTTGTTAGGCTAGAAGTAGGGAAGTGTATGGAGTAACATCTTGGGATATGGCTGGAAAGGAGGAGGTCAGACTGTGGAAGACCTTAAATGTACTTCAAGACAAGAGGCCTGACTTTCCTCTGCAGGCAATGGACAGCCATTATTTACCAAGATTTTAAAGAGAGCTGGATGGGTAATACTGCTAGAACATTAACAGCAGAGAGCCCTGAAATAACTCAGCATCCCAGGCACTCATCAACAGCAGATCCAGGTGAGTAGGCTTAAGGTTCTTCAGCCTTTCCATTAGGAATTAGAGAATGTTTATGCAATTGAGTAGGATGCAGGAGTATAACCAACTCATTATCAAAGCAGCATCTCATAGACACATGCCTATGTGGCTTTGAAACAAACATGGGAGAATGTCAAGTTCTTCCATTAAGTGGGTTGGGGAGTAGAGGCCACCAGCATGAAAGAATATCAAGATACTGGACAACAATGGGAAGAGGGGAGTAAGTCAGTAGCTGTAGGGTGTAAATCAAGGGAGATTTTCAAAGCACAGGGCAAACCATGCAATTCAAGGGAAGAGGGAAAACTGAGGAAAGGAAGAAGTGTAATAAGAAGCCACCTTCATTTGAGACAAGTGGAGAGAATAAGCAAAAACAGAGAGAGAAATGGGGGTGGTTTAAAGAAGTTATATGTGGGAGTTCTCTACCTTCTCAGAGAAGCCTTGGAGCAAGGTCTTGGGCTAAGAAGGTAGATAATGGGGACACTTATAGAAACTGTTTAGGAGTAACCAAATAAAATTGTTTTCTTAGAAAAGTTAAATGAACTAAGGGGGAGGATGCTACATGTGCCTCCTTCTTAACACCAAACTCCTAGCTAAATCCTATAACCAGATAGTAACTTTTTTCCCAAATAGTTTCCTCTAAGCATCACAATTTTTAATTCTGTTCTGTAGCTGTGGACTTTTAAAGGATTGAACTGCATGATTAGCAAATGTTTACTACTTGCAAATGAATTAATATTAGGTGCTGGGAAATTAGACTCAAATATAATTAATCCCAAGTGGAAAAAAATTATTAAACAACACAATTATTAAAGTGTGTGGCAAGTATATATTACGATCACATATATAAATTTGATATGATAGAAGCATAATACAGAATCTTCACTTGTCTTACAGTCTACCAATTAGAAATAATGTGTTTGAATATGCAAAGACCAACTTTAAATTTTAAAAGTACAATAAGACTATATATAGTTTTTAAATTTTAAAGTTGATCACATAATATGCATATACATGCACATATGCATGTCTTTGGTAATTTTAGTGATTTAGGAAATTAATCTCAAATAAAAATGATTTAAAATGGTTAAAAAGTGTAAGTATATATTAAGATAAGCATATTTAAAATAACTGATATGATAGAATGATAATAGGGAAATCCTTACTTAAAATGTCTTAGTATAGTCTACCAATTAGAAATAATATGTGTATTACTATGCAAAGATCAACATTAAATTTTACAAGTACACTAAAACTATGTATCTCTGGTAATTTTAGTGATCAATGCTTTAATTAAGAGATGAGGTACATGCAGACATATGCAATAAACTGACATAATTCATCATATTGAAAGAATAACATGATGAATGCATATGTATATTGTAAATTATACAACACACATGCAAATCATATACTCATTATCACACAGAGGCATTATTTTTCCTACAGTCAAAATGCAACAAATCCTCAAGTATTATTCAATCTACTGAATGACTATTTAGGAACAAAGTAGTTTGCAGTATCTTTTGCAGAATAATAATTTAAACTGAGAAACTCAAGTTAATGGAAATATAGAGCAGACATTTTTAGTGGCTACATCCCTGTGTGAGCTAAACTGGAAACAAGTCCCTGTATTATGTATCTATTGTTCACCAGTGTCATTTTAAATGGAAGTCTAGACACTGGAGATTTTAATAAGGCCTTTAAGTACACTGCCAAATTAATCTTTATTTATTTATTTACATTGAACAGTGAATACACTGATCATTGACCCGTTGGAAAAATAGCAACACTGGCCCAGAAACAGTTTCTCAAGAAAGAGTAATTACTTAAAAACACAGCCTTCTGAGATTGATTTGTTTTTGAATGAAGTGTCCTAAAACAAAGACAATTTAAACATGAATATATTTGGTGTCTGGAAATAGCTGGTAAATACTGATGTGTGTATGCCTGGATGAGAGCAGACTGGCTCTCCAAACCCTGAGACAGGCTAGGCAGGCTGAGGTGACGATGTAAGCTCTGAAGCTCTAGAAGAACAAATTTGGGTTATTTATAAACAGCTACTTAGCACAGAGTCAGGTTAACCTTCTCTGCTGTAATTCAGCTTGGAGATACACTGTTAATTAAGCTTTAGGACTGAACTCAGTGGAAAATAAATGAGCTTTTAAAAAAAAAAAAAATTTATAAAAGTTAAAGTAACTAGGGGAGGAATAAAGTGCCTCTGGAATTCTTATACCCGACTACAGAGTACTAGTATTGTTCTAAGGATGAACAAAGTGTACGTGAACGTGTTAATTAAAACAAACAGCATATGCACTGATATTTCTGATCATTTTAAACTTTAATTTGGGTAAAAGGACTCCTTTTAGGAGGGGGAAGACTACTATAGATGTTCCTACTTTACGGCTGAGATTGAATCACCATCTGTGAATCAAAAAGAGTAGGCCTTTTAACACTGTTACATACTTCAATGCATTATAATTCTCACTCTTAAATCAAACCTAAAGAAAAATATTTATAAGCTCCACTGTTGTATGAATCAAATATAATAGCTTCATGGATGACTTTTTCTCATCTAGGATAAGAAGACAATACCCCTATTAATATATTAACACTATGAAGTTTTATAACATTTTTAAGATTTCTTTGGAAAGTCTATTTTACTTTTTAATTAAATCTATTTTCCAGAAAGGTCTTTAAGGCCCTACAAAGTACCTTGCATTTTCTTATTGCTGACAGTTTTTGAAACCACGCTTGAATGCCTTCTTTATCCTTTGCTGAACAATTGAAAGATCATATGCGAAAAGACTGTGCCTTCTCTTTTTCTTGCTCTGTAATTAAGGCATTCTAATACATTTCCTCATAGTTGTTACAAGAGCAAACTGCTAAGATTCATAGATTGAGACAATTTTGATGCCTATGATTATATAAACACATATGATATGAATTTTTCTAATCACAGATTTAAAAAATAACAAAACTCCTTCAAACAAAATGATTAATCTCTGGAAGGTTAAGCTGAAATGGTTCTTCTTGTATTGTCTTAATGTATGTATACGACTCACAAAAAGGAAAAAAAATACATTTGGCTAACTGACCTTTAATATAAGTTGAGTAAATGATAAATTCATATTAAGAACACATTTTCTCCAAATCAATGTATATTCTGAGAGTCTCAGATTTTCAGGTTTTCTTGTTGTTGCTTAAAGATGAAAATACTGCATATGTGCTTAAAGTGCCAAGTAAATGCAGGTTTTTTAAATCATACAAAAAAATCAAGATTTTAATTTAAATGTATGTATGTATATAAAATGTCTGAACAAAGATGCATCTAGAAATACATTTAGTTTAATATTCCTTAAGTTGGGAAATTATATCTGTAACTCAAGAAAATGCTTTTGTAAACAGTGATAAAAAACAAAGTTTAAAATATAAGATTTATAAACTCTCTAATTCATTTGCCAGAAACATAAGGCTGAAATTATACATCAACAATCATTTTAAACAAAAAAATGGTTTGTGCTACTATTTAGGAATTAAACACTTTTCAGAGCACAAAGAACTATGCTAATAAGTTTCTGTCATATTTTGAATAAATGTTCAGAATTTCTTACCCATTTTCTTTATTTAAAAAATACTGGGTTTGCTACTGGGTTAAAATATTGTAAATGGATTTGGTAGTGGCCAATTAGGTGATTTTTTGAATAAACTCTGGAGATTAAAAAAAGTTTAGGTTATATCTTATGACTTAAAAACTTACACTGGTGATAAGAAAATACTAGAAAATATAGGATGTTATAATTTTATATTTAAAATGGTACTTTCAGATAATTCCCCTGACTTTTTTTATTTTTTGCAAACAGTTTCAATGTATACAAAGCAGAGAGATCCCTCACCTCAGATATCCATCTTCCAGATTCTATATCCCTCTTTAAATCTTTCTTTCCCTATCAACTTATATATTTATTTTATTGAAATATTTAGAGGAAATCTCAGACACCAACTCGATCTACCCTTACATATTTTTGTATGCATCTTTTTTTCAAAAAAAGGACATTTTCTTTTTGACACAATTTCATACATAATGCCACAACGGCATTGTCATTCCTAAGAAAATTAATAATTTCTAGGTGTTAAGAATTCACAATAATTCATATTCAACTTTCAATGACTATCTAAAAAATGTGATTTTTTTTTGTAGTCTGATGGAATCAAGGTGCAACAAACAGGATCAACTGCAGTTGGTTAGGATGTCTCTTTAAGTTTTTTTCCTAGTACAGTTCCTCCCTTTCCCTGTAAATTTTTTTCATGCCTTTGTCTTGTTGAAGAAACTGTTCTGACTTCTTTTTAAATTGAATTTGGAATGTCACTGTTGAAGAAAGTGCAGCATTGGGCTGACAAAGTGAAACCTGCCAAACTTCTCAAATTTATTTTTTGGCTATAGAGGGGCAAAGGAAGTCCTGGGACACTTCTGCCTACTTCATGTCCTGAAAGACCTCCATGAAGCCCTTCAGCAAGTCTACCTGTCACATTAAGGAGTCTAAAACTGTGATAATCATTCATAAAATTTTGTGTTTTACAATAGTACTTTGACGTATTGCAGTTTGTAAAATAGTTTTTATTTAATAGCATTAAGATATTTATGCATAAACTAAATGGCATCAAATAAGCCAATAAATCTTTAGAAATTCCAAGTTTATAAATATCTTCCTTAGAATGTATAATAATTGAGAATTTTTTTTTTTTTTTTTTTTTGGAGATGGAGTCTCGCCCTGTCGCCCAGGCTGGAGTGCAGTGGCGCAATCTCGGCTCACTGCAAGCTCCGCCTCCCGGGTTCACGCCATTCTCCTGCCTCAGCCTCTCCGAGTAGCTGGGACTACAGGCGCCCGCCACCACGCCCGGCTAATTTTTTTGTATTTTTTAGTAGAGACGGGGTTTCACCGTGGTCTCGATCTCCTGACCTCGTGATCCGCCCGCCTCGGCCTCCCAAAGTGCTGGGATTACAAGCATGAGCCACCGCGCCCGGCCTGAGAATTGTTTTTTAATGATCCTGGGAAAGAAATACAATTTGGCATGTCTCTTAACTTTGGCTTTTGCCCCCATTTTTAGGGATCATTTAGCCAGACAGGCAGGTTTTCATTAAATTTAATTTGTGTGGAGCTTAAATATTAAGTTGAGTTATTAGGATGGTAAACCAATTGATGGCTCTGTCTTTTAACATCTTGTGGTACACTTTTTAAGAGAGATATATAGAATATTCAGAGGATTATAAAATGCTGATAAAAATTACAAGTGTTAGGAAAGAGAAAATGAAACTTTAACATATCTCCATGGTATTTGTGTTACATAAAAGTGTAAATTAGCATATATAAGACTGGCTTAATCTTTTCTTTGCAACAGCTTTAGCTAATAAAACTTCAAAAAGATCAGTGATGCAGTTTTTGAAAATCTTAAATATGAATGACTTTAAATGGAACCATATGAAGTGAATGACAGTAAAGTAATCGTAGATGAAATTACCAATTTCAAACGAAATAAATTCAAAATGAAAAGGATGAAGGGCAATTAAGTACCTATTTTGACAATTCGAAGTGGTCAAGTTTTTAAAACTATGACACAGGAACCTTAACCTATCTATATATGAGTGATAAATGAGGCATTTTGTGTCATTACATTCCCATAAATCACTTTCTTTAACTGCTGATGGCTTTTATCAGATCTAACCTTTTCAAGCTTCTATTAGAGTGCTAACATTTTCAACTTTGACACATGTGCAGTTTACAAATTCTGCAGCTGATTAACTCTGGACAGAAGCTCACTGGCATCATTGTCTTTAAGTTGGGTGAAAGCCTTAGGGTCTCAAAAACTCAGATACTTACATTACAGTACAAAAATCTCAATTAATGTAAGGGGTTGGGCTTTAGAGTTGCCAGGAGTTTGTTTTCTTTTGGGAAACAAATATGAACAAGACTTCATTTTCTATGAAACAGGTGATTTAGGAAATACTAAAAATTAAAAAAAATTAGAAGAGCAAGCCTGATAATAAGGGTTAATCATGTATTTTTTTTTGCCTTAAAATATGTATTTTTGGCACTCAAGAAATATTGTTCAAAAAATGAGTGCTAAAGTTTAGTTTTGAAACAATCAAAACAGAAAACCCAAGATTAATACATTTGTGAGGTGAGGGATATGACCTGAAATAAAATATAATTTAAGTGAGGCTTTTATACTGATGGAACCATTTTAATGATCTTTATGGAGAGATGTTAAATCAAACTAAAATATATAGCTTAACTGTCATGTAAATTCCCAACATTCTAAATTAAAGGTTGTTTTGGTTAATTCACCGGTCAATTCAGTTGAAAAACAGATTGAACACTCTTACTCTGCCTACTTTTAAAACAGCTGTATTGAAATTATAAAGACAAATCATGTAGAAGGTAATGCAATTTCTGTTAAAAGTTACTTGTTAAAATACCAAATCTTCACAGGATACTTTTTATACATAAAATTAGAATAAACTACTTATTACCAACATGAAACATTTATTACAAGAAACTTTAAAATTATCAAACTATTTGTCTATTAATAGTGTAGGAACAAATAAAGCAAATATATGAAAGCTGTAATCTATTAAATTGCAGACAAGTGAAGATCAAGACTTCACAATATTTTTAATTCTAATGGTCCGAATTTCTTAGTTGAAGAGTCAAATACAACAGTTAAATTGGACACCCTGAGGGTTTTGATGATTAACATGAAATTGTATTGGTAGATATGAATAGGTCAATGTATTTATATAAATAGCACATACATAAATACACGTGAGTAGATGTGGGTTAGTGGGAACAAAGATGTCAAAGAAATGTATTTAGAAAATATAATTGACACAGACCTTGAAATAAAGCTAAAGTTTAAAAAAACACTGTCTTTGATAATAATAACTTGACAGAACAAATCATGATGCTGGTTGTTTGACCAACAGGAGCTTGGGTACTTCAAATAGCATTAGTTTTGATAAGAACTACCAGTCATCTAGCCTAAATAATGAAACCTAAAGAGACGGGCTAATGGGACTAAAGTAAAAATGTTCACAGAGAACCTCCTGCGGCAGATTGCCTCTTGTTGATAAATGACAAATCTTAGAAAAATAGTGGGGGAAGGACAACTTTTTCTAGCACCACAACCCACATAGTCTCATAATGTCACCATCTAAGGACTATCCATGACAAATTAAAAACTTCTTTATTTCACTAATAATGTCACTCATCACAGGAGCTGGGCAGTTACACTTTGACAATTCAGATGTAAATCCTGGGTTGCCTATGAGTATTCATGAAAAAGGCATATTTATCATTTAAAACAAAAGGACATGACTTCTTGGTGTTCATATCAAAGACCAGTGATGGATGAGCCCATGCTAATCAAAAGACAGGCTAGAAAGAACACAGATGTTTGCTACTTTGATTAAGAAAAGACTATTCCCTCCCCTAAAACCTCCCCAATATGGACATTTCAAATGGTTTTAAATATATAATTTTAAATAGATATCTAAGAGTTTAAAATTCTCAGTTATAGCTCCTACAATATCATTTTTTTCCAACCACAAATTATGGAGATTCTCGAAACCAAGAAAAGATCCACCTACTAGAAAGTACTAGTTCCTCAGTGTAACCCACAGAGACATTTCCACAATTGGTACTGTCCTGAATTATTATTTTCAATCCAGAAAAATAAAGAGAAAAAAGTCTATCATCTCAAATTTTATAAATAGCACAACTGTAAGATGAAATCATTGTTAGGAATTAAATAGAAAACAAGGCTTAAGACATTTTTGCCATTTTTGTTTTGGGCCATTGTGTTGCTGATTTTCATTCCAAATGCTTTTCCAGTTGAAAAGCATTAAAAAATAATTGTTTGGCTAGGCGTGATGCCTCATGCCTGTTATCCCAGCACTTTGGGAGGCTGAGGCAGGAGGATCACCTGAAGTCAGGTGATTGAGATCATCCTGGCTAACATGGTGAAACCCCATCTCTACTAAAATAGAAAAAATTAGCCGGACATGGTGGCGTGCGCCTGTAGTCCCAGCTACTCAGGAGGCTGAGGCAGGGGAATTGCTTGTACCCGGGAGGTGCAGGTTGCAGTTAGCCAAGATTGTGCCACCGCACTCCAGTCTGGTGACAGAGCAACACTTCGTCTTAAGAAAAAAAAAAGTTGTTCACATTTTAAGGCTTATTTAAAACCTTAAAGGCAATTATTTCTGGTGATTTTAGCATTCATTACCATTTTAGATGAGAGAGACCAAAAATAAGCGTGGCATTTAAAAAAAAAAAAAACGAAGAAAAAAAAGCAAAGATATTTAGAGGTGGAGCTATCGATAGCACTTCCTCCCATTCCTCTGATGAAGAGCTATCATCAGGGCTGGCTAACAGAAATCCAATTTACAAGGCCCTGCTCATTTGAGTGCCTTTCAAGATGCAGAGGATTGGTAACCCTTCAGACCCGCAAACAAAAGTCTGCTCTTCCGGGGCAGAACTATTTTAATGTTGGTTACTGGAAGTCATCACTGTAAGGTCACCTTGAAGAACTGTGAATGGTGGGAGGTGAGAGAAGCCCACTGTTAAGTCATCTGTTTCCTGCCAATTTTCCTTGTCACTTTTTCAATTCCAGTGAAGCACACTTGTTGATAAGCTTTTAATAGAGTGATGCATGACAAAAAACAAAAAAAACAAAAACAATCCCTCCCTCCACATACAAAGCCATATGAGGGGAAAGAACTGCCTGTGTATTATAAGAATATTTGGGAGCTTTGTTTTTCCTTTTGGTAGGATCATCTTCCTCTCAAAATGATGGAGACACCAAAGTCATACAGTAATTCTTAGCACGCATATAATCTGTGCTTCTTGTATGGAAAATTTGTGTCATATTCAATGTGTCGCTGGTGTTAGACCAACAAGTGTATTCCATTTTACAATACTGAGTTGTATCTACACATGTACCAGGGTCTACTTTTTACCAGCCAAAGTATTATGTGTCCTACTTATAATAGGTATGTTCTCTTTTTAAAATATATACCTACCTCTCACAGAGAGAGTTAAGAGTTGGATATGTCAGAGGGCTCAACACTCAATATATTAAGAGGTATTTATAGAATAACAAAAATGTTTCACCTTTTGGCCCTTTTATGAAAAATTTACTGGATGCCTAATATATTTAATATTCAGTAGCATGTGAGAATAATTTTTATGCAACTCTGATAGTTAGAAAGATAGATAACTCAATTATTAGATCATCTATCAAAATATTCAGATGTATAAGAGGCTACTAAAAAGATTGATGACTGAGAAAGTCCACTGATTCTCTAGCCATCATATTCATGCATTTGGCCAGACAACATTTTTCGCTGCCTTCACAAGCAAGCTTCATTACCCATCACTCTACTGAAAAGAGTTTATTATGAGGCTGCCATCTTGGCAAGACTATTATTTAGATGATAAATGCTGAGGGGGGGAAAAGTGTGTCTACTTTTTTTTTTTTTTTTAAGAAAAAGATGAGCTTTTCTGACAGATAAAACAAACAGCATCTACATTTCTAATTAACTTAAATTTGGCAGATACAAATATGGGTCAGTTAAAGCTATGATGTTATCTTCTGTCTGAATTTTACCCTTAATTTGTAAAATGTAAATTAACTAATTAGAAGAAAAACAGCATGATTAGTGACAAAAATGCTTCAGCTGGGTCTTTGCTTCCTGACATTTATGATCAACTATAATGAATTATTGCTTTTTAAAATAATTGATAGAATATATTTTTTTCTCACCACAATGAAAGAAATTTTACTAAGAATTTATAAAAGAAGGCCAGGAACCTGGCAAAACAACAGAACTTTGTTCTGTGCTTTCGGAGGGAAAGATATATATAGAATGCCATCATATTAGAAACAATTGGGTAAATTTATGCCTGTGTAGCTAGGGGTGAATTTAGAGGAAAGATATGTATAGACATTAAGTCGCTAATAAACCCCGTTAAAAAGACTATTTCATATATAGAAAAAAAAAATGCCTTACACTGGGCTCTACTACAGTTTATGCTGTACTCAGGACTTAACCCTCTCTCTGTCATTTCAAATGGATTTGCTGTATACTCAAGCAATTAGTGAGAATAGTGCTGGGTGGTGAGTTGCAATGTTAGATGGAGAATGGTTAGAAACAAGAAACTATCTGCCCGCTTGAGTTTCAGCAGGGAAACCTGTCATTGTTAAGTAACATTAATCCATGTAATAGTTAAGTGAAAAGCAGTTTTCAACTATTCCTATGTAGATAAAGGTTCTACAATGAGAAGTACATCTACAATGTCAGACATAAATGTCAATTAAAAGTTATACAAAATCCTGAACAGAAAGGTGTGTGGGGGTGGCCACGCTTGGCACAGTGGAGTGTGTGTGACTAGGCCCTGGGCAAGCAGAGCAGGATGGGGGCTGTCAGTTCTCACAGCACACAATCTAAGAGGTCCGATCTGAATGAGGAATACCAGGAAATTGGAACTGAAGCTGAGTGGTAATGTAGACAGAAGCTGAATGTGCTCAGCTGGTAGTGGGCATTAGTTCTCAGTGACATGACACCATTTGAAATGGTGGAGCAAATAGGAAGAGAAATGATTCAAACAAAGATGTATGATGTCTAGGGGTTACTGAAAAGTGCAGTGATATGAGTAAAACAGGTGAAGAGTTAAAACAAATACTTCAAAATTTCAGTCCTAATTTTGGGAATGCCATTAAAATATTTACCTTGGACAAAAATATCTTAATTTCATTTAGTAGATAGTTATCACATTTGGAAACAATACCACTGAAATACTTGAATACTCCTTTTTCCAATATTATGACAAATATGTAAACTTTCCACACTTTGCAAAGAGCAATCTAAATGCTCGGAGAATATTATTGCACTTATTTTATATTTACTAGCTGTGGAGATAGCATGAAAATCTTCCTGAATAGCTGCTTCTCATTAAAGAGTATTTTTTTTAAAAAGCACTTAGGTTATTACTTTTATATTTATAGAAATTCATTAATAGTACACATTTTTCTTCCCATCTCCATGCCACCATGATATACTAAATTAAAAAATAATATGGATAACCAGTCAAAGCCCCGCTTCACAGTAGATAAATCTAACATAGAACATCAATTTATACATGGCAGAAAATCCTCTTGATAGTTCTCTTGCCTCCAACTAACTCTTCAACCTTTTAACACATTATGTACACAGGAGATAATTACTTCAATTTATCTACAATTTACCTTTATGTACATTAATCTTGCACTTCAGAAGTAATCCTCAAACTTCTGAATTCCAATAAATTGGTTTCTATCAAAAAGATAGACTATAAAACATAAGATAGCATACAGACCTCCTCATTTGTTTAGTTTTTCTCTTTCCAGCTATTAACAATCTCCATTCACATTTGTCATTTTGAAAAACTAATTTTATTTTTTAATTAAAAGCATTAATAGTTCCAAGTAAGGGTTTCAGCTTGATGGTAACTGGAAAAAAAAAAAAGAGGCAAGAGAAATGTAAAAAGCAATCATTTATATCTATTTAAATTATTTAATAATTCTGTACTGAGGGCAGCACTTTGTGTTTGAGGAATGTGTTTATCTGTGAAGGAGAAGGAAGGCAAAGAGAGAAATGCAATGAGTGTCAGGTATCCTGACCAAACCTGAGTCCCTCGGTGTTGCAGGAAGGTCAGACCCTTTCAGCATTGTACTGTTGTGTCAAAATACGTCAACAAGCCATCACATTGCAGGAAGAAGAATGACCTTTCAGTTCTTTATGTTTGGGCTGCCGATGGAGCTTTGGATGTGGGGTATGCATGAATGGTTTTCCTAGCTGCTTGACAAATGCAACTCCCAAGGTTTCTTTCAAGTGTGATTGTTAAAAGCCCTAGGTTCGTACATTTTGGTACAACTTTCTAAACCCACATAACTCATGGTAGAAACTGATGTGAGGTTAACTATCAATACCCTGAATAATAAGATTCAGTGCAACCAGACTAAAATTACTTTATAAATGTTCAAATGCAAGAGATGAAGGGTGGGAGTCGGTGAATTTAGAAATAATTTAATTTGCTATGAGTCATAATTATTGTTAATCAGTTCTCCAAACTTTATTATGATGTCATGTCACAAGTGTCTTCTTTCCCTGTTTATAAGAGGCATTTTTCTATTCTCTCCCTCTGAGAAAAACCACTTAATCTCCTTCTACCATGGATGATCCCTAAATCAAACTATCTCTGACCCATCACTGAGATTCCTATCCCACAGCCCAGTTGCCTTTGGACATCTCTAAACATCCCAACTGAAGTTATTGCTAACTTACATTATTTTCTATTCCCAATTCTTTAATAGCATCATTATTTTGCCACCACCAATATTAAAACCTCAAAGTTATCTCTATTCTAAACCACTTAATACAGCAACACTTTTACTGATGTATTGAATGTTGGCATTACTTGACAAATTCTGTGAATCCTGTCTTTATAATCTCTACAAGTCTATATGGTCCCCTTCCATTTCTGCTACTGCCACTATAATTTGGGAATTAATGGATTATTTCAATATGGATGACTAATAGCAATAGTGTCCCTATTTCCAAATTCTTGTTTCTATTCAATCTAAGCACCGCTACCAGAATATCCATCCTAAAGTTAGGTCCTAATCATGTCACTCTTCTATTCAAAAAACTCCACTGGCTTTCTAGCTCTGTGACCTTGATTTGGGCACTTAACCTCTTCATAGCTCAACTTTCTCATATGAAATAGAGATAAAATACTAGCATTTACCTCATAGGATTGTTATGTGGATTAGAGTGGAAAATACATGTAAGTGCTTAAACCAGCACCTTGAACATAATTGGTGTTCAAGGTCAGCTATTATTATGATCTATGTACCTGTTTGTTTCCCTATTAGTTTGAATTAAATTCACTGAAGGCAAGATTAAGTTTTGCTCACCCTTGTATGCTCTGAAATACATAATATGCTATTTCTACATAGAAGTAACTTATTAAACATCAGCTGAATTTAACTGTGTATCTATGCCACTACTGATGGGCCAGTTTGCCAGAACTTGTTGCATTAGGAATACGGCAGGCCAGGCATGGTGGCCCATGCCTGTAGTCCCAGCACTTTGGGAGACAGAGGTGGGAGGATCACCTGAGAACAGGAGTTCAAGGTTGCAGTGAGCTATGAGTGCACCACTTCATTCTAGCCTGGGTGACAAAGCGAAGCCTTGTCTCTAAAATAAAAAATAAATAAAAGAAATATGAAGCAGTAAAAAATACTCACTTCACATTAAACCAACGAAAGGTAATTGGGGCTCATCAAATATTTTAATCTAGTGTTGAGTTCAATATGGCTTTATATACCTGCCATTAGCACACAACCAATGACTTCATTTTTAATACCTTCTTAATCAATATGGAGTACTCTTAAAATATTGCAGCTGCTAAGATAGCCTCCTATTTATATGAGTTGATGAACTTTATGAATCCTTAAAAAAATCCTCTTTACTAAATAAAAAAAATTGGCTTTAGTTTTTAACTTATGATCACTTGGAATGAAATACCAGCTATAAGACTAAATTTAAAATGGGAGGTGCTGGTAATGGTTAGCAAGCTGCCAGCAACAAATGGGAAGGAAACAGCAAAAGGGAATATATAAAGAGAAGCAAGAAAGGGTTAACAAGATAATTTGCTAGTACAATCCTGTGTCAGAAAAGGTGACCAACACACAAGAAATATCTCAATGTCAGGGATTCAGATAGAAAAGGAAGAAAATTAAGAGAACAGAATTCACACAGATCTTAAGAGTAGATTGGAAGAATGTAAGGGAGAGAGAAAAAAAACACACACACACACAAGTGAATGTAATTGACTTGTGTTAATGAATAAAGGGAATTCATAGGAGAAATTTAATTTTTATGAGAATTTGACTTCCAGAGTCAATTAGAAATTAGAATGAAAGAATGTTTACCACTGCCATTACGTATCCATGAAGATTTCTGTTTTATGAGAAGAGTACGAGACATGCGAATTGCATTCATGACTCATTTTCCATATTCCACATATGTGAGAAGAGAATGCGCATAGGCAAACCAGGGCAATGTTGCCTCATCACTTATACATTATCCATTCCAGGAGATACCTGAATGATACCAAACATCAGAAGATGCTTGGAAATGGGAACATGTGTTTATTAAAGGCAGAGGAAATGAAAAGGCATAGCTGCTGTGAACAGGGCTCTGTCTCACCAAAATATGGCCTGCTTTATTTTAATCCAAGAGGCATTCAGAAGCCCTGAGTGCTACCAGTAGACAACCAAAGAAAGCTGATTTCTAACAACCATATGCTTATTATAATCCTTGGCCTTGAACATATTAAAGACTTCCCTTTTGCTAGGCATAAAGTTGTAAATGAAAAATCCCATTCCAACTCTCAGAAGCCTGAGGGAAACAGAGGTAGAATATATGGATGTCTGAGACAGAGAGAGAGAGATCTCAAAAGAAAGTAACCTGAAGGACTGCACAGTACTCTCTTTCATGATGACAATGAAGTCTATAAGTTAAATGGATTTAATAAAGATACTAAGGTTAAGATTACAAGGTTAATTTTAAGACAAACTGGTTTACACAAATCTGTTAAACTATGTGTTAAAATCATAATTGAAAGTCTCCTACTTGGAACCAAGTTAGGGTAACAAAGACTGGATTAGATCTCTGTTCAAAGTTAAAAAACAAAATAGATGACATAACAGTTTTTAAACACTAGACATCAAGCAATGAAGAACTGTAATCCCAGAGTGATGGGATTACAAAGAGTGAGCCATTTGATTGGCCCAGCTTAATAGAGTTTCCAAGCTGTGATGGCCAAATGGTGAGCCCAGGTGAAGCCCAGCAGTCTCCCTGAGTTGAGGAATTGTAGCTAGAAGAATGGGAAAGCCAAGGCAACTAGCGTTTAAAGGGCAGAATATCAGCAGGAGAAAGCTGCCCACAGAGAGAGAGAAAGAGAGAGAGAATTCCAGGAACCTAAGTAGGTCTCCCTCAAGTATTCCGAAGAGTTCTGGTAAGTGCATATATGTAAAGACATAGAAAACTTGAATGACACAAATAACCAGTTTGACCTAATTGACATTTATAAGACATTCCAAAAACAAAAGTGGAATAAAGTTTCAAGTGTACATAGAAAATTTTACAGAGAACCACAGTCTGAGCCATAACATAAATCTCAATACATTTAAAAGAATTCAGATTTGTTCTCTGATCTCAATGGAATTAAATTAGAAACCAAAGAGAAAGATATCTGAAAATTCCTCAAATATTTCAAAACAAAACAGCATACTTCAAAATAAGTGTGGGTGACAGAAGAAATCAAAAGTAGAAAGTATGTGGAACCAAATAAAAATGAAAACGCAATATGTAAATATTTGTGAGATACAGCCACAAAAGTGCTCAGAAGTAAATTTATTGCATTAAAATGTCTATATTGGAATAGACAAATGGGATCTAATTAAACTAAAGAGCTTCTGCACAGCAAAAGAAACTACCATCAGAGTGAACAGGCAGCCTACAGAATGGGAGAAAATTTTTGCAATCTACCCATCTGACAAAGGGCTAATACCCAGAATCTACAAAGAACTCAAACAAATTTACGAGAAAAAAACAACCTCATCAAAAAGTGGGCAAAGGATATGAACAGACATTTCTCAAAAGAAGACATCTATGTGGCCAACAGACACATGAAAAAATGCTCATCATCACTGGTCATCATAGAAATGCAAATCAAAACCACAATGAGATACCATCTCACGCCAGGTAGAATGGCAAGCATTAAAAAGTCAGGAAACAACAGATGCTGGAGAGGATGTGCAGAAATAGGAATGCTTTTACACTGTTGGTGGAAGTGTAAATTAGTTCAACCATTGTGGAAGACAGTATGGCGATCCCTCAAGGTTCTAGAACTGGAAATACCATTTGACCCAGCCATCCCATTACTGGGTATATACCCAAAGGGTTATAAATCATGCTACTATAAGGACATATGCACACGTATGTTTACTGTGGCACTATTCACAATAGCAAAGACTTGGAACCAACCCAAATGTCCATCAATGATAGACTGGATTAAGAAAATGTGGCACATATACACCATAGAATACTATGTAGCTACAAAGAAGGATGAGTTCATTTCCTTTGCAGGGACATGGATGAATCTGGAAACCATCATTCTCAGCAAACTATCACAAGGACAGAAAACCAAACACTATATATTCTCACCCATAGGTGGGAACTGAACAATGGGATCACTTGGACACAGGGTGGGGAATATCACACCCTGGGGTCTGTCTTAGGGTGGGGGGGAGGAAGGAGGGGTAGCATTAGGAGAAATACCTAATATAAATGAAGAGTTGATGGGTGCAGCACACCAACATAGCACATGTATACCTATGTATCAAACCTGCATGTTGTGCACATGTACCCTAGAACTTAAAGTATAATTTAAAAAAGAATAATAAATAAATAAATAAATAAAATGTCTATACTGGAAAAAGAATGAATTAAAATCAACAACTTCAGTTTTCCACCTTAGGAAACTAGAAAAAGAAGACCAAACTAAACAGAAATTAATACACAAAAAGCAAATAATGTAAGATTAAACACCAATGAAAGAGAAAAAAGAAAATCAATATTTAAAAAAAAAACAAAAAAAATGGTTTGTTTAGAAGACCAATAAAATGGATAAACCTCTAGGCAGATTGATCTAGAAAAGAAGACACAATTATCAATATCAGGAATTAGAAAGGAGACATATCTATAGATATTGAAAGATAGTAAGGGAATATTTTCAACAAGCTTATGCCAAAACATTCTGCAACTTAGATTAAATGGACAAACACTTTGAAAGACTCAAAGTGCCAAAGCTCATTCAAGAAAAAAAAGGCATAACCTGAATGTCTTATATACTACTAAGAAATTGATTTTATAGTTAAATCTTTCACCAAAAAAATACCACAGGCCCAGATGCTTTGACTGGGGGAATCTCACCAAAAATTTAAGGAAGAAATAATAGCAATTATATGCCAACTTTTCAAAAAAATTAAAGAGGAGGAAATGCCTCCCAACCCATACTGAGAGGCCAGCATTACTCTAATGCCAATACCAGATAAATACTTTAGAAGGAAAAATAAAACATGAACCTGTATCACTCATAAACATAGATGCAAAAATTCCTAACAGATTTTAACAAATCAAATCCAGCAAAATATAAAAAGTGTATTGCTTCATAATCAAATGCAGTTTATCTCAGGAAAGCAAGGTTGGCATAACATTAAAAATCAATCAGTATTAATTCACTATATTGACTAATTTAAGAAACTTATATGATCATCGTAACAGATGCAGAAACAGCATTTGACAAAAATCCAACACCAATTTTTGATAAAAACTTGTAGCAAACTAGGACTAGAAGGGAGTTTCCTCAACTTGATAAAGGGCATCTACAAAAACCTATAGCTAACATCATTCTTTTGTATTTATTTTAGAGACAGAGTCTCACTCTACTGCTCAGGCTAGTGTGCAGTGGCATGATCACGGCCCACTGCAGCCTCGAATTCCTGGGCTCAAGTGATCCTCCCATCTCAGACTTCTGAGTAGCTAGGACTACAAGTGTGTGCCACCATGCCTGGCTAATTTTTTTTTTTAATAGAAACAGGGTCTCACTATGTTGCCCAGGCTGGTCTTGAGCCCCTGGCCTCAAGAGATTCTGCGGCAGTGGTCTCCCAAAGTGCTGGGATTACAGGCATAAGTTACTTGTGCTCACCCCTAACATCATTCTTAATGGTGAAAGATCTAAAATATTTCTTCTAAGATCAGCAGCGAGGCAACAATGTCCATTCTTACCATTCATTTTGTATGGAGCAAAAGCAAAAAAAAAGCATACAAACTGAAAATGAAGTAAAATGGTCTTTATAAACAACATAGTTGTCTATGTAGAAAATCCTATCACAACCACCAGTGAGGTAAACTATTAATAAGTGGGTTTTATAAGGTTGCAGTATAGAAAATCAAAATACAAAATCAATTGTATTCCTCTATAGTAGCATGAACAAATGGAAACAAATAAGACTATCATTACTAATATTATTAAGAACTATAAAGTACTTACATAGCCATCATTCAATCAATACTTAGATATCAGTCTACAAAAAATGTGAGATTTGTGCACTGAAAACTACAGAACAATTTCTGAGAAAAATGTTAAAAGACCTAAATAAATGGAGAGATGCCAGGTTCATGGATCAGAAGACTCAATATTATTAAGATGTTAATTCTTCCCAAATTGATCTGTAAATTCAATGTAATCCCAATCTAAATCCCAGCAGGCTTTTATAGGAATTAATAAGCTGACTCTAAAATTCATACGGTAAAAAAGATCTTGAATAGCAAAAAGTAACTTTGAAAAGAATAACAAAATTGGAGGACCTACTATCTGTTTTCAAAATTATAATGTTACAGTAATCAAAACAGTGTTGAACTGGTATAGACAAACCGATGATGGAACAAATAGAGAATTCAGAAACAGGCCCATACATATATGAACAACTGATTTTTGACAAATATACAAAGGTAATTTAGGTGGAGAAAAGAGAGTCTTCTCAAAAAAGGGTTCTAGAACCATTTCTACATGCAAGAAACTTATATCCAGAATACTAAAATATACAATAAAAATGCCCTACCAAAACTCAATAATAAGAAAACAACTCAATTAACTAATGAAGCAAAGATTTCAAGAGAAACTTTTCCAGAGAAAACAGGTAGCAAATAAACATATGAAAAGATTCTCAATATAATTTATCATTAGAAAAATGCAAATTAAAAATCACATTAACACATTTTTACACAACTATTAGAAAGCCTTGAGTTAAAAAGACTGACCATACCAAGTGATGAGGAAGATGGGAAGCAGATGGAACTATCATAAGCTGCTGATGGGAATATAAAATGGTATAACCACTTCAGAAAAGAGTAGTTATTTTGTAAAAAGGTAAAAATATTCCCACTGTATGTCCCAATCATTTCATTCCCAGGTATGAAATGATTACATTACATCTTTACTCAAGAGTAATGAAATCATGTTAATATTTTACAAAACTGTTCAGATCAGCTTTATTAGTAATAGCCAGAACTAAAAATAAGCCCAATGTCCATCAACAGGTGAATGGATAAATAAACAGTGGAACAGCCATGCAACTTAATGCCTCTCAGCAATAAAAACATGGACTATTGATACATTCAACATACATTATCCTGAAATAATTATGCTGAGCAAAAAAAGGCTAGACAAAAAAGAGTACATGCTGCATAGTTCTATTTACATAAAATAGTAGAAGAAGCAAACTAATCAACAGTCACAGAAAGCAGATCAGTGGTTACAGGGGTGCAGGGAGAATTGAAGGGATTAGGAAGGTGGATTATAAAGGGGCATCAGGAAACCTAGGGGTGGCAGGTATGCTCACTATCTCTATTATGGTGATAATTTTATAGGTTTATACAAAACATTAAATTGTACTCTTTAAATATGAGTTTATTCTGTGTCAGTTATACCTCAATAAAGTTGTTTTTTAAAATACAGAATATAGGCTCTTGAAGAGCAGAGAACAAATGGTCCATTTTCTCCAACCACATGAAGGTGAATATCTAAAACTTGTATGCTGGAGAGGGTTTTAGTTTTAGCTTAGCAAGCCCATTAACTGACAAAGTAGCCTCTTCCAACGTCTTTACCACCATGACAGACATGAAGCTGCCAGTGGAGTAGAAAGAGCATAGGTGTGGAGTTCACAAAGAGACTTGGGTTCAGGTGCTGCCTCTGCAGTTTACTGCTCAGTTCTCACTGTTCACCCCTCAAAGGCAGGGGCTGAGTCCCGACTAACACAGTGCCTGTAAATGTTTGCTGACCTGGACCTTTATTTCTTCATAAAGCAACTATTTCATGAAGACTCTGTTTGGAAGCAGATAAGCTAGGAAATGCTAGGGCTAGCTAGCAAGTTGAGGCTAGGTAAAGAAGAGTCTGACTTCAATGTTAGATACAGACTAAACTCATCATAGTTTTCAAACAGAACAACAACAACAAAAATCCCAGAGTCCAGGCTGCACTGCACACCAATTAAAACAGGGTAAAGCCAACATCAATATTTTAAAAACAACCCCCATGTGATTTTAACACACAGTAAACTTTGAGAACCATTAAGCTAGATACCAAGACTTTAGTATCAATTTTGACCTGATCTCCATTATTCTAGAATGAGCCTCAGAAATAGACTCTGTATTCTTGGGTTCTTGACAATAACTGTGCTCCCGATATTGGTAAACTCTCATTTATTTTTCCCTTACCCTCTCTGGATGATCATAATGGTGTGTTTCCATTCCTAGAATGGCCACTCAATCCTTTGCTTGTTGGTTTGGTTTGGTGTAAGATTTCTGAGCTATACATGACTCAGATTAACTTTGTCATAGTGGGTGTCAACAGGAAGTCATCCTCTCAACAATTCTCTGGTCCCCTGGATTTGTGAAACTGGTCAATATACCCCTCTTGTAAAAATCTTACATATGCTTGAAAAGAGTAATCATTTAGATGTCTTTCTAGCCAGAGAAACTATAATTCATTGACATTCCTTTATAGATCTGTTTTCTTTAAGTCATTTTAGTTTCTCAACAATTGTCTCCTTATTATGAATATCACTGTAAAGGCCTAAGATAACATTTCTATTCTTTGCTCAGTTTTGTAAAAATCAATGAATGATGGCAGAAAATATGAATTCCTCACTTAGAAAAGTCTTGTTATTCACATTCCACATGCTGAAAAAATGATACTTAACCATTATAACCATTATGAGAAGTCATTTTTCTCAAAGTACTCTATACACAGAAAACAATTCCCTCATCCTGATAAAATATTTTGAGGTTACTCCAGCAGGCAACAGTGTCAAGTATCTGTCTGGAACAATGGGACATCAATATCTCACAACCAACTCAATTTTAAGAGATGGAAAAAGCAAATTATATTTTACCTTTATCGAAGCCCTCTCCAGAGCATCTGCTAATTATTAGTCAATCTGTCACTTGTTGTTGCTACTTGATAGTACACGGCAGCAGTGCTGCTTCTGAGGCTGCTGTAATTAAAGGTTTTTGCAAGAGCTTCTATTGCTAAGGCACATACTCCAACTTAAGACAGATGTCATCAGCCTTGTTTTTAACAAGACCAAAATAACTGGAAATCTGTGATTTGGCTAATTGCAGGGTTCCTGAAAGTATCTTAATACAGGAAAAACTTCGGCCATGCTCTGAAAAATATCTTCCTTAACTCTAACTGGTTGGCATTCCCATTCTAAATGCCTCTCCTCTCAAGCTATCACAAACCAGAGAAAGCAATTGCCAGACCATTGAGTAAATAACTGATCTTTAAAAAATACTTAGAGGTATGAACTAAAGTCAAATCAATTCTGTGGCAGAAGGTATTAGCTTAGCATTGCCTTCAGGAGAGTAGACTCTCTGGAGCCAAAGGTTCAAAAATCTGACAGATAGAACTCAGCTCTTCATCGTTTCCGTGGTACATAAATGTGATCAAGACCATATTTCCTCTGGTGCTCATCTCCTCTCCTATCCTAACACCAGAACAAGAAATGGCTTTGAAAGATCTATGCACTTGCTTCCTTTAATACTGTCCTTTAGAGCCAATCAAGAGAGGTCCATGTCCTGCACCCAAGCTTTAGGTAACTCTGCTCTGGACCCTGTCTAGTTATATCTGAATCCATGAAGTAAGAAGTTTATGGGGCCAAGGGAACATCCCCATCTGATACCTGTTCCCTCAACCAGTTTCTAGGCCACATTCCAGGTATCAGTGACCTCAGAACTTCCTGATCTTATAGCCCCGAGACCACTCCCAGGGCCTGGAGGGCCCTTTCTCTTAGGTTCATTCGCCTGATAAGAGGGTAGACAACCAGAATGTGCAACTCTGGCCTGAGAGCAGTGGTTTATGGGAATATACATGGAGCTTGGATATGCAGGCTGGGCGTGTGCTTGACACCTTTCCAGGTGTAGGATGGAGCTGAGGGTGGGAAGAAAAGGAAGGCAGGCTGTGCAGTGGGACCACCTCTCCCTGCACTGACACACATAGCCTGGAAATCCAAGGAATCTACGCAAATCTAAACTTTCAGCTCTTCGTGTAGAATAGAATATATTTTATTTAAGGTCTGTTAACTTAATATGTAACTTTACATATTTAGACACATAGTATATAAGGCTCCATTTGTACTCTTGCTCCAGGCCCAGTTTCAGGCATCCCTTAAAGAAACTAGAGTTTATCCTCTGCTTCGAATTTTCATGGTATTCTATGTCAAATTTCAAATGAGAGAACTGTCTGAAGCTTTGGGAAAACAACCAACCAACATAAGATTATACATATTTATCTAAAAACCTTTATAAAGTGCATTTGTCATTTAGTTCTCAGTTATTTTCTGTTTTTAAAAATCTTTATGTTAAATACATTTATGCTCTATTTCATGAAATAGGACTGCAAAAGCCTATACATTTGAAAAGTGCATAAAAGTTTTCCAGAAAAATTAGGCATTTTCCTCACTATCCTTCGAGTTGAATTCTCAAAGAAAAAAATTTGATTGTACTATGGCTTAATGTCACAATGCCTGACAAATTCCTCAATGGCCGATTCAAAACATTATTGTCTGTCAGACATCGGTAAATACAATCAATAAATATCTACTATTACCTACTATATGCCAGATCCTGGACAACCAAAGATGGATAAAACCAGTAGATAAGATGGAACTCAATATTAATTGGAGGAGGTTGACAAGTAAACAAGCAATGACAATGTTTGATAGATGTTATGAAATCATTAGCAAAACACAGGAGGCACATCAAACCCAATCCTAGGATGCAGGAAGGTTTCTCAAAGAGATGTCAGCCAAGCTGAGTGCTGAAATTAGCTGAGTAGTTTATGTGGCAAAGAAGGCAATTAAAAATGTCTAATCGGAATACTTCTAAACTTCATCAGTGGTATACAGAAAAACAGGCAGAGGGGAACTAATATTTTTTTTGACTGCCAGGCACTGTGAAAGTGCTTTGCATATATTAAATAACTGATCTTCAGAGTAATAGGGCAAAAAAGGTTTTATTCAGCCCATTTCATTAAGGAGAAAACACAGTAAGTTTCTCCCAGTCATGGGACCAGAAAGTGGCATACTCTGGATTCAAACCCAATATTCCTCCCATTACTTCAAGGATCACTAAATTGAAAAACCAAATTTTGCCTCATTTGTTCCAGCCAAGAAGCTTAGATTTTCTTTGAGAGAAGCAGAGAGGTATATCAACAAAGTGCACTTTGGTTTTAAAGAGATGTCTCTAACGAGAACGTGCCAGGATGTGACTGGAATGGCAAACGGAGGGGCTGAACTTGCAGTTGCAATTTCCATGTTCTTGATCAGTGGTTGTTGGTCACTGTTCATGTGCTTTACAGCATATGGCTCTTTCTCTGTCATTTAATGTCACTCAATATTTTCATTCAAACTGACCCACTTTATCTCAAACCACCAAAAGTAAGGACAATGTGTCTATCCCTGCCTCTTTGAAAGGTCACACATTAGAGACCATATATGTAATCTGACCTTAGACTGGTAGAATTGGTTTCTTTCTTTACAAGTCATCATCTCAGTATAAAAGTATACTTAGCAATAGATGCCAAATTGTCAAAGAACTCACCTTTTGATAGAGAAACACGACTAGAAGACTTTGTGTGTGTTGATTTCATAAGGAAATGTATTTTCTGGTAGCCTTATATAATTTGGGGCTATATTTATGGTCCAAATGTTTCCCAGAGGCATTCTTTATCTCCTTTAACTCTGTAGAAGTAGAGACTACAGAGTTTTGAGTAGTTGTTTAACCAAGGTTCATAACTGGGACTTGGGATGGGGATGTGCTTGTAGGAATGGCTGCTTATGTTCTTTACTCAATAGCACTGATTTTGGGGAAGATGACTACATTGTAAAATTTAAATGTTTTCAAGGTTAGTTAAGCTGAGTAAGAATATCAATTTACTATAAAAGAAAACTCTTATAGAAATGTTAATCTAAAAATTGGTGGCTCTGTAGTTATTTGTGTGGGAAATGGATTTATACAAAAGCATTAGTCTAGGCCAGGCGCAGTGGCTCTCGCCTGTGATCCCAGCACTTTGGGAGACCAAGGAAAGTGGACCATGAGGTCAGGAGTTCGAGATCAGACTGACCAACATGGTAAAATCCCCTCTCTACTAAAAATACAAAAATTAGTCGGGAGTGGTGGCAGGCACCTGTAATCCCAGCTACTTGGGAGGCTGAGGCAGGAGAATCACTTGAACCTGGGAGGCAGAGGTTTCAGTGAGCTGATATTGCACCACTGTACTCCACCCTGGATGACAGAGTGAGACTCCACCTCAAAAAAAAAAAAAAAAAAAAAAAGCATTAGTCTATAAATAGTAATTGAACAGTCTTATTGTAAAATCCAATCTTTAATCTGAAAATAGTGGGACAATTAGGTAATATTAGTTTTTATACAAACTAGAGGCTTATCACATGAATAAAGCAAAAAGCCCAATTTCTAACCAATAGCCTCCTTGAAAGGCTACCTACAGGTGGGAGAGAATTTCTTCCAATTCTGAAGAACTTCAGAACCTGCTAAAGTTATATGCTGAAGAACTTTAGCAATTGCTAATATACATGAGTTGTGTTGAGGCAAAATACGAGAAGAGGAGGATCCCATACATTCACAAATGGGGTAAGTTCTCCTTCTGTCAAAATACTCCATCACCGGTAAGCTTGTATCATTATCATATGTTACAAATTTTATATATAAGTAAATACCCCAAAGTTCCATTTCAAACCTGGGCACTAAATGTTCCTTTTTGAACCTGCATTTCTTGGCCTCTCTGCAGACATTTGGTAACATCAGTGACTTTTGTGACATTTACTCCTTAAATGATCTGGACCATTCAAAACCAAGGCTAGCATTCCCGTATCACACATCATGCCCTAAATGAATTATGCTCACTTAGCCAGTATATATTCAAACAGTGTGCTCAGGGAATATAAATCAATAGTAGTCTAAGTAAAACATCACCAGAAGGGTAAAAGTAGAATGCAACAAAGTGATATAAAATCCAAAGGAAATTGTATTAAATTATCTATCACACAGACATCCTCCAGGCATGTCAATAATTCCTAAATCTATCATCCAGGTGACTAGATTATTTAATCACCCTCTAAATGGTGAATGTTAGGTACACAGTAGGTACTCAATAAATAATTGAGTTGTTTTAGAAGAAAGATAATAATTTGGAATTTTGAAGTAAGCTCTAGTATTTGGGATTTAGTTTGTAATTGTTCCTTAGAAAAGATATGACCGGTACCAAAGCTGGGGAAACAGTCTACCTCCCTGCTGATTGAGCTTATCAGTTTTTTAAAAAATACTTTAGCAACCTAAACTTATGCAATTTGATTTTCTTGTCATTGCTTTCCCTATACTACCAATAATGATGCTTTCTTTACTATTTCAAACTCATAAAATTGCTAAAAATCTAAAATTCAATTTGCCACATTACTGCTAATTTGAATAATGGCTGAATAAAACACAGGAAACGCTGAAACAGCATTGATTTCTAAAACATTTTGCACTTTCCTCCTCCATCCCTGTAAAGTAAAGCTCGGATGCCACGCACAATTACACAAGAAAATCAAGAAAGCTATTACATTCAGCATTTTGTCATGATCATTGTTACCATGGCAAAAAGTGGGCTTAGTTTAGCACAGCTGCCACAGGCGAGGTCCACTGGCCTTTTGTAAAGCTGAGCAACAATGTAATGCCAAATTCTGTAGCTGGTCACTGTTTTTACCCTAGGACAAGGCTATTACCCACAGATGCTACTGTCTCATTCCTTAAGGATCTGAATCAATGTCATTTTATTATTGTATTCTTACTGTTGGCTGGCATTCCTGTTCTAAGGCGGAAAAAACGTGTAGTGTGAACACTTGGGACTGCAGTAATAGAAAAGGCCAAAGTTTGGAAGGTTGCATAGTAAATGACAATAGGGTTGTGCTGGAAATCACACAGATTTGGGAGTGAGAGATAAATGCAGACCCATCATAACTAGCTCTACAGCACATCATATTCTCTGAGTATCAGCTTAGTTATCTGTAAAATGGGGATAAAAGTAACTTCCCGGGCATGTGGTAGGTAATCAGTAAAATAAGACCCTCCCACTCCTTTCTTAATGCTGAGATTTCCATGTCTTCGGGAACATGACATAATATGAGTTGGTAGGTAAACTATATTCTTGGAAGGTATATCATTTCCATCTTTCATATCATTTGGATACTTTCCTCAGAGAGCTGAGGATAAATTATTTTAAGGTCGGACAGTAAGCATAAATTTCACATCAAAAGGATAAAAGTTCAGTGTCAATACTGTAATATACACCACATCTTATTATCTGTATTTTAAGTGACACCAATATTATTGTAAAATGAATGAAAAATGGAATATGTACTAATTTTGACCTTACGCAGAGATTTTTAGTTTTAAAAAATGAAGCAACATTCTGAAAGCAGAGAAGTTTAAATTATCTGAAATGAATACATTAATCAAAACTCTGTATTTACTAGAAACAAAGGCTACTAGCATTTTTACCAGCTAAACAAAATATTTTTTTCTAATGAGATTTCAGCTGAGTATCGTTTATCTTAAAAGAAAAATAATGAGACCTTACCTATTCCAGTAGCTCCAGAACTGGTCATGCAGGTAGGCGTGGTGGCTACATTCATCACCAAATGAGGCTTTGCTTTCAATCCAGTGAATTATGTGCCCTTCTACAGCTAAGGAACAAAGCATTACTAATATAAGGAGAAGGGAAGGGAAGATTGAAAATTCTAAACTCTGTACAAGCCTCTCTATGCTTCACATTAATGAGCACAGGCTTAGCCCTTACCATCATCTATAAATGTAATTACAAAACAACACACTGTATGTGTTCATTACAAAGAACATTTATGTGACAATCATATCCCTTTGATTTTCATTATATTCTTCAAAACTCCCTTTCCTAGTTCTCAGACTGCCTGTATAACTCGACAAGTGACATGTCAAGCAGACCAAAATGAGTCTAGCTTTTCAAAAGATCTATGTTTAAGGAATTTGAAATTTAGAGAAATAAGTTGAAAATGACAACCAAAATATCTTTAGAAAACATGTTTATTTCTCAATATATGCAAAAGATTTTAAGACAGATTTCTTCTGAACCTATTCTTTTCTGCCGTTTAAAAGTAATATTTTCCAATTATCCACCCATTCATAATATTATAAAGCTAATATTAACATAAAAAATTTAAAAATACATCCCTTTTCTCTAAAAACAAATGCATAACAGAGTTAAAGAACTTACCAACTGGTACTTGTAAAATGAAGTCTGGTGTTTTGTCATAACCCTTTGCACGGAGCTGATCTTCATCTACAGGAAGAACAAACACTATTTACTTAAAACACTATTCAATTAACAAGATAGGAATATATTTGTTTTTATTTCTTAAATATGTATAAAAATTACTACTGTAGTCATACATATCTTTCTTATGCATGCAGTGCTGTGTCAGAAATAATGAACTTTCTGAACAACCCTGAAGCGTAAATATGCTTCAGATATGCTTCTTGCATTATTTTTTCTGCATTTTTTCGTTATTGCAAACATCACAAGTTCAAGTTGTCATATACTACCTTTTTTGTAATTGAAAGTACTCAAAATAAGGTAATATACTTACTGATTTAAAATAAAGGCTTTCACCGCTGTGAAAATTACAAATGTTATCAGCCAGTATTGAAAATTTATAGTAAAGGGGCAAGCAAGCACAGTGGCCTTTACAATTATGAAAAAATGCTTTCAATAAAGCAATTACGAAAGTTCAGTTTCAATTAGTGAAACTATTCCCACACACAAGAAAAGAGACAAAGACTATGAGATCGCCAGAAAGAATTAGTTATCCTGCTTAATTCCTTTGGCATGCTATTGTTTCTGGCATTTACCTGAGTTTTATAACAATATGTAATTCTGAAAAGCAAACAGGCTGTAAGATTTCTTTTCCTAAGTCTGTTCGATTTCTTGGTCCCCTGTAAATATCAATGATCTATTCAGAAGGAAAGAAGGCAGGAAAACAGGAAGCTTGACAAAGTTGGGAAAAAGGTAATTGTTAAAAAAAAAAAAAAAAAAAAATCCACCAATATTTTCTAAATGCTGTCCTTGACTTCTAATGGCATTACAATGTGATTTCTGAAATGGAGAGTTCTCCATTAGATTTTGGAGCGACCTGGTCATTCAATTCCAGACATGGCTTTCTGTCTTCACCCAACCTCAACTAATGGCCCGACCAAGTAACAAGGAAGGCTGTGTGGTCTCTTAACACCTACTGGGCTGTTGACATTGTCATGCATCCCATTCGCCTTCCTGCATCACCTTTGATTAAAATTAATGGCCCATTCCCAGTGTTGGGTAGCTTATTTCCAATCCATTTGTCAGCCCAAGACAGTGGTTTCATGGCCAATGTTCAGAAACTCTGTTTTAGAACACTCTTGTGCACATCTTGAAAGGTCAGCATTTTAAATGTAAATAACCTTTTAATGACAAGATACATATTTAAAGTAGACATTTAAGCTAAATTTTGTTAAAAGTCAATATCCTTAAGCTGTCTAGATTTTGAAGGATTGGTGCCAGTATTCAGAACAATCTCCCCTCCTTGAAATATAAAAACTCTCAAGTTAACTATTGAGATAAAGAAATACAGATTGAAATCATATGACTTTAAAAACAAGAGAATTTGGAAAGTGAGCTGTAGATAAACAAGATTGGACAAGTTTCTGTTCTGTAACTATACTCTGACCACAATGAGAATATTTAATTAAAATCAAGTCCAGTGCCTTAAGCTGATGTTTCCAGTAGCTGATAAACAGTTTTAAAAGCAATGGTGACATTAAAAAAGATAGATTAATATTTCATTAAAACTATCCTAGCTTCATCAACCTTTTCAGACATTAAAATCTGTTTCAGAAAGAAAAATGATTACATTTCTGATAACAGTGCAAAACAAAATTTCAAAGGTCACCAAGCAATCCAAATGCACACATAAAAATCCCTTTAAAAGACAGATGCTGCACTCCTGTTCACTGCACCAAAATTACTAACATAATATCTACAATTTAAACTGCATGGCTGACTTAATACGAAAATTAACAATCCCAAACCTCAAAACTTAAACACAAAACATCAAGTGTGGCTGGGGATCCTTCCCATCTTTTTGTGGTGAACTTCAACAAACTACAACTGGCTCGCTCTCTCTCTTACTCTCTCTCACATACACACACCCCTTTCTCTCTTTCTCCCTCCCTCTCGCTCTTTCTCTGTCAACATGAAGCTGATTCAATAATAATTGTAGCCAAAGGATAGCCTCTGGAAGTCTTTGTCACCATTGGTGATATTAGACTTCTAGTTTTTATAGTAAAGAGGTTATGCCAAACATGTATAATGCTATGTATTGGGTATCTTCTTCCTTTATTTACTAAACTCTCACTGCCCTATCTCCTCTGTTTCAACCTTTGGCTTGCTTCCTTCATCCTAGATCTAAGAAAGGACGAGGTAACAACTTGGCAAAGTTCAGACGAAATGATGGTACCAGGGTAGGAATCAGCATTTCGAAATAGGTGGCCTTGTTCACCTGTTCTAGGCCCCAGGACAGTTAATGCCCCCAAAAGATGAATGAGTAAAATACAAGTGCATGTTTAACAGTATCTATGTCTTTACAAAGCCTATCTGGACTGACAATAATTTCCTTTCTTAATTTAATTCCCTAATTATCAACAAGGCACAAAGGCACCAACTAGGCTCAAAGTTCAAGGTTTTATTGGATAACTCTCACTGTTATCTTTCATCCTTGGTCCCAACTGTCTGTTCTACATGTTCATCTGACGTTCATCTCAATTGTGTAAAAAAGACAGCATCTCTTTCCTTAATGCTGATGGGAAAATTTTTCTTTGATGTCAAGTTTTTTTTTTTTTTTTTTTTGAGATGAAGTCTTCCTCTGTCGCCCATGTCAGAGTGCAGTGGCGCGATCTTGGCTCACTGCAACCTTCGTATCCTGGGCTCAAGTGATTCTTCTGCCTCAGCCTTCCAAGTAGCTGGGATTACAGGTGCATGCCACTATGCCTGGCTAATTTTTGTATTTTTAGTAGAGACAAGGTTTCCCCATGTTGGCCAAGCTGGTCTTAAACCCCTGACCTCAAATTATCTGCCTGCCTCGGCCTCCCAAAGTGGTGGGATTACAGGTATGAGCCACCATGCCTGGCCTCAAGTATTTTAAGTAACACTGGACCTATCCACTCCTTAATATTTTAGTAGAATTCCCCCACAAAACCCAATCTGTGCCTGGTGCCATTGTTGGGTGGGCAACTCTTTGTTCTTTGGCTACTGATCTGTTGATATATTATTTATCTCTTTTATAGTCAGTTTTACAATTTATGTTTTCCTTGAGAATCACACATTTCATACAGGCTCTTATAAAACTGCATATGTTTGAGCCAAGTAGTTACTTATGATTCTTTGAATTTTCTAAGTGGAAACCAGATGTTTAAGTAATATAAACTGTTTCTTCAAGTTTCACTGTTTCTTCAACAGTAATATAAGATGTTTTCTTCAAGAAAAAAATGATAAAGATTAAGAACAAAGTAAAAATAATACTAGTTAGAATGAAAAAAAGGTAATGGCAATAATATGAAATAGTACTTTTAGCATGACTTCCCCAAATGGTTGGGAATCAATATGAAACCAATCTTCAAATCCTGCATATGTGTCTTATTCAGCGACTACAGTAGATACAAAGTAAGGGTCTTCTGGTTTAAGGTATATATTTAAAAATCCAATACATTTCATAACCATTAAGTTCATTAATGTCATAGTTCAAGTGTTCATTATCAAAATTAATATAGGAATATTATCACTTAAAAGCAGACCTGTTAACCTTCAGATTCACAAAACATAGATTTTTAGATAATGGGTGCCTCAGAAACTTTTCTGAACTAGCAAAATTGTAGAGATTACTAGTCCAACATTCCAATTTATACACAATATAACTGGCCTAGAGAAGTTAAATGACCAAACAAGACCTAGACCTCTCAAATCACTGCAGATACAGGATAAGTGCCCATGTCAACCAAGTTGCAGTTGGTCCCAGCAGACCATATACCATTCTTAATTATGCAAATATTTAAATTTGATCAAATGTAATATTTTTAAAGTGGGAAAAAATTTATTTTCATCTTGGAAGATCTTGAAATGTAAGAGGAAGACTGCCATCTGTGAGCTATTTAGACAACACCTGCCTGAAAAGGAGATGAACTAGATAGTATCTTGTTTTCTAGCACTTCAATGGTCCTCTCTCCAATTTATCTTAAATAAATCAATAAAACCACATCCAAAGATGATGTTAATTTTTAAAAACAACCCAGGTCTTCATTCATTTTTAAATTATTAGGCCTGTCTTTAGAGGGCATTTTTAAAAAAGAAATTACACGCGCATAAAGAACATTCTGAAAGTTTAATTTCTCTGGCCTTTGAATTACCCTCTTCTCCAAATGCCCAAAATATCCAAAGCAATTAAGTTCTAATTACACAATTTCTTTTCTTAAAATAAAGGGCTGATTTTGAGTCAGCGAACAAAACACATCTGAAACTAGTTAACGTATACTTAAGAATCACAGGGGGACATGAGGACTACCAAGAAAAGGCTTGAGGGCTTTAAATCTGTTTTGTTTTATTAAAAGTTTTACATTTTAAAAGTATAGTCATTTCCATAAAAATCACGCAGAATTCCAGTTCACAACATCTGAAAATGAAAAGTCACATTCTGACAGGCCTTTTATCTATGAACTTGTAAAAAGTTTTCTAAAATGCTAGATTAAAATACACTGTATGATAAGAAGAATATTATTAACACCTAGTGCATCTTTACTAAATTGGGGGAGGGCAAAAAGACACGTATCAACACATATTAAAACTATATCTTTTCTACTCTAGTAACTAATTTTGTTTTATTCTGGTTTTTTTTTTTTTTTCAAAACTGTATCACTCACTATTTGGAGTTATGACCTTTGTTTTCTATATTTTTATGTTCTCTAAAAGTAAGTTTCACAGCCTTTTCTATACAATTTAAGAAGTTTGCAAGGTTTCAGTAATAAATATTATATGTTATGCAAACTGTGTGCAAAGGCATACAGAACAGACATGCATTTAATGGGCAGACAAATAGCACCGATAAATGAAATCTTTACAGAACCCAAAACTTCATTATAGCCGTTAGTTTCAACCTCTTCCCCCAAAGCCTCTTATCAAAGCTACTAATAAGGAATACAACTGACTGCTCTGACCTTGTCCTTTGCTTATGTCTTTAGGGGATAATACTAGTGAAAATTGAAGTGCCTTAAAGATAGAAAAAAAGGACAGGTCAAGAAGCTGGGACAGTGTGGAGAGGCTAGGTAGTAAACTGGTAGCTGTGGAGAGGCAGAGGACACGAATATGAGCAAATAAAGTAAAATTCTTCTATATTTTATACCAGATCATGCTAAATCCTTTTCGTTGTAGATGAACGGACAAATCAACATAGTAGAATAAAAAGATACAGGACAGGCTGTAGGGAGGGTAGTAGCTGTGATGCAAAGCCAAAGGACAATTTGTTTAATCAAAACAAGTGGAGTGGACAGTCACTAGAGCCCTTTCCAATTCCAAGATTCGGAGGAAAGGTTGAATGCTAGCCATTGTCTGCCCTGGTTCTTTTTAGCTGTAGTCACTGATGTTAGAACCTCTTGCTGGGCCAGCTCCAAGTGTCGCTGAACCAATCTCAATGGAGAGAGGCATACTAGCAGTTCTGAGACATAAAAAGGATCTCCTACATGGACAGATGTGCACATGGGTGAGTGTGAGCCAGTGCACACATGCACAGGACCAAAGGATTCAATTCAGCAATCACAGTAACGTGTTTGACCCCCAGTGCCTTTGGTTATGGTGAGCAAAACCCTAGCCTGTAGTTAATTTTCTGCAGGGAGAGGGAGATTTTTTATTTTGCTGTCCTGTATGTCATCCTACCAGGCATTGCTACCCTACTCTCACAATGTGATTCTCATGAGTGGGCAGTAACGTGACCCCACATCACCCCGCCATAGGGCGGGACACAGACTAGCTGATCAGATCCCTTTCTGATATATATATATATATATATATATATATATATATATTTGAGACAGGGTCTCACTCTATTGCCCAGGCTGGAGTGCTGAGATGCCATCATGGCTCACTGCAGCCTTGACCTCCCAGGCTCAAGCAATTCTCCCATCTCAGCCTCCCCAGTAGCTGGGACAACAGGCGTGCACCACCACACCTGGCTGTTTTTTATTTTTTGTAGAGTGGGGGTTGGGGGGTGGCGGGGAGTCTTGCTATGTTGCCCAGTCTGGTCTCAAACTCCTGGGCTCAAGCAATCCTCCCACCTCAGCCTCCCAGAGTGCTGGGATTACAGGTATGAGCCACTGCACCTGGCCCTTTCTGAGATTTGTTATGTAGCGAAAGAGAATCACTAACTTTGCTCTGGGATTATAAACTCTAAGGATTAAACAAACTGGCAATCACCAGCAATCATCTTTGTGACCTTGTGAGCTAAGAATGAAGCCAACACAGAAAAGAGCAGAACCCAAAAAGGACAAAAGATATTAATGATATTGTTTTGCCTTCTGGATTCTATTAAGAGACACAGCAGAAGCAAATCTCTCCTCTGGACTTTCCCGGTGTATATTTAAGCCAATAAATTCTCCTTTTTTGTGTATATAATCTAGTTTGATTGGATTTCTGCCACTTACAACCAAAATAGTTCCAATAAATCATTAGTGACCCAAAAGCAGATGACCCGTGGACATGAGCTAACTACCAAGAGCAGTGGTGAGGGAGGGGCAGGAGCAGGGAGCACACCATCGTAAGTGGTCACGACAACCTTTCTTCAAAGTTCCAGGGAGCTGAATCTCAAAGTCAGCCAATAAGAAAACAAACATCCAGAGAGCATTTCATCTTCCAGCAGCATATGTGTTTATGGTCCTTTTCTCCGTCCCAGGGAGAAGCGTGCACAAGCACATTCAATAAGGGGAGTAAGTAAGAAAGTCTCTCACCATGACAATCTCTTCAGAAAGGGGAGAACAGAGCCCAAATCCCCTACCTCCCACCCTCAATTTCATGTTCCTGTTACTCTAAAAACGGCATCATATTTTTAACCTTCTGATAGACAAGAATTTAAATGGTGGATTCCTTATGAAATACCCAACCATCTCCGTTCCCTTCAGCCTACATAATCGTATGTTTCATTTCTGGTCTCTTACTCTCTGCTGCCGACATCTGCGTGTACACACAATCTTGGTATTCTAAATCTCATCTGCTCCTGCTGCCTATCCTTCGCCTGAAGTAATAATCCCCTGTCTGTCACATCATAATCACCTCCCCAGCAGATTATTATTGCTTCAGGTGAGGAATAAAGCAGCAGGGGCAGATGAACTCTTAGAAACAAAGATCCTAATTTCTTACGGCAAGAGACATCCTTCACTAAGCCTTTTTGGCTTTACAGATTATACTCTCTCAGAGTCCCACAGAGTAATACATGAATGCTACACAGGCACCCCTGTAAAATTTGCTGGTTTGTCCAAACATGGGGGCGAGGGTGAGGCAGGGGCACAGCAAATGCCTCCCAGGTGTCACTCAAAATAATTGTTAGCATCTACTAACAGGGAAACATTCACTGGAAAGAATAAAATATCTCCAGAACCATCCTTATTAGGCCAAACTTAACAAGAATTTGCACCAGACAGTGGCCGTGGCAGTCACTGATGGAAGTCCCTCCAACCTGGAGATATGCCAACCCATAAAAGATGGATGGTTTATCTCAGTCTTTGGTATGAGCTCTTTCATATTTTTGCCAACAGGACAAACTGTCTTGTTGTCTTTGCATTGTCACTATTTTCTTTTCCTTTCCTGTCTTTTTGTCCAAAGCTGCTAAAAAAAAAAAAAAAAAAAAAAAAAAAAACAGCAAAATATGGTCTCATTAATCACTTGAGAGATACTAGTTAACACATCTCTACCAGTAGATAAAATACATTTTCTATTTTGTCAATATGGCATAGAGTGAACCCTTAGCAGAGGTAATGGGATGATCACAATGTTTATGGTTCAATTTAAAGTTGAGGAGTTTTTTGTGCAGCTAAGCCTAGGAGTAGGCAGCAAGTTTGTCACACCTTTTGCGACTTTAAATGCTCATATCTATCTATCTATCTATCTATCTATCTATCTATCTATCTATCTATCTATCTATCTATCGACCTACCTACCTATCTATCTATTTTAGTTAGAGACAGGGTCTCACTCTGTCACCCAAGCTGGAGTGCAGTGGAATGACCACAGTTCACTATAATCTTGAACTCCTAGGCTTAAGTGATCCTCCCACTTTGGCCTCCCAAGTAGCTGGTACTACAAGTGCCTACCACCACAAAATTTTAAAAAATTTTGTGTAGAGACAAGATCTGCCTATGTTGCCCAGGCTGGTCTTGAATCCTGGCCTCATGTGATCCTCCTGCCTCAGCCTCCCAAAGTACTGAGATACAGCCAACAAATGTTAATTCTAAATTAATCATCCTTGGAAAGAACTGCTGACATGAACTGAAACTTATCTTCAATTTTCCCAGAAGGCTCCATGTTTGCATCAACTTAAAAAAAAAAAAGTTTAGTTCTTTAAAATTCTTAATGGTGTCTGCCCACAGCAGACTTGAGAGTAGTTAGCTACTGGCAACAGAGCCAACCTTATGAGCTCAACTGGCCATCCTAGAAATACACTGTGGCAGGAAGGTCCCGGTGAGAAAGAACAAATGAATAAGTAAAATTCCATCATTATTTCAGGAAAAAGCAGCTCATGAGGCAGCAGCATTTTCTTCATGCATAGAGGATAGTGATTGATATTGAGTATAATTTGTACCTCTCTTTGAAAGGTTTATTGAAAGTAGCCTAACAGCCTTGAGTTTTTATTTTCATTATCAAGGCAATCACGTGAGCACCTACTAAGTGAGATGCATTCTCACTGGATTCTCACTGGATCAGAGAGAAAACTGCATTCTCATTGGATCACACATGCAATACGGTGCTTGACTATGAGCACTGGAAGCACAGAGTGCTGATAATCAATCACTTCATACTAACTAGTGTAGTTCCTGGCATGCAGAGAACACAACAAAAGTTAATTGAAAAGAATGAATAAATAATGAAGGGAAGAATTACATGGACTCTCAGAAACTGCTAGAAATTATCTGTGTTCATTTGTAGCTTGTCTCCCTACTGGACCATAACCCCATGAAAGCAGACACTTCATCTGACTTATCTAGTGTCCAAAACAGTATCCAACTTAGTAACTTATTTGTGGAATAAATGAAGAAATATGAGCATGAAAAATATTTTCTAGTTGGAGAAACTAAAGTCATTTATTCAACTTTGACCTGTCTTAATACAATATACTTATGTGTGGAAGTACAAATTGGATAAGTTTAAAAGATAGGATGAACTCATATCAGTACATTCAAATCTCCAATGATAAGAAAACTGTTTTTCTTTAATATAGTTCCTGGCTAGATCTTGTGATCTTGTGCCATAACAACTGCTCAGGATATAGTTATGAACCAAGGAAATTTAAGAAAGAATTAGTGATTTACTTTTATTTTTCCCTTCAATTGGTAAGAGGAAAGATAAAATATGCATTTTATAAAACAAATATAGAGCACAATGTGTGGCAAATTTAGAATGGGGTAAAATATTTTAGGGAAAGTCATAATTCTTAAATTAAGAAGGGTTAATATATTAAAAGATGAGAATATTTGTCTTTCGAATGTAGTCCAAATTAGAAGCCAACAGAGAGAGAGAGAGAGAGAGAGATTTTACTTCAGCTTAGCAAAGGATCAAAATAAATTAAACATGTTTGCAATGTCTCTGCAACAAAATTCAAGGTGTACACATGTAAACAAGAAAGAATAAGATTAGTGGTCCGTTTATTTACCAGTATTTTTTCCATAGTTGGCTTTAAAATGATCTATCTAAATTTACCTGTCACAACACTTTAAATCTAATTAATCTCTGTGAAGGGGTATTTATAAGGTAAAAGGACAACAGCCCCAAAACAAAGCTTTCAATTTTCATTTTTCAACCACAAACATATGTTAATTCAGTGCTACATTAAAAATACAAAGAATTAACAACTTCTTTGTATGTTGATGAGGAAATGCTTTAAAACAGGACTCAGGTTGCATAAACTTCCTATATCTCATTTATTTTTAAAGATTAATTAAATATCCTCTTTGAGTATGCTTCCATAAAATAATTACCTCTAGATTCTACAGCACAGAGGAACAGATGAGACCCATCAATTTCAAGTTCCCTTTCTGTACTTGTTTGCAAGTAGAGATGACCCCCAGACCACATTTTTACATTGCTTTTGTCAGCCATGGTGAATCTAATTTAACACATTCAACTTCAAGTAAGTTGAGGAATAGGACTAAGTTTAGCCCACATCTACAATCTTTGCTTTTTTTCCCAGCTGGGATTGGCTAGTTCTCAAGAGGAAGCAGAGAAAAGTTAGGCAAAACAAAAAAATGGGGCTGAAGGCCTGACTGTCCGTAGGCTGATGGTGCCCAGAGAGTGGTGCTAAGCAGCTCTGACAATGATGCTGCTTAGTTGGTGGCTTAAAACAAAACAAAACAAAAAATAGACTTGGCCATGACATATTGGCCCCTATCTGAGTAATCAAGGTGATCAGATATTTCACAATACTATCAGAACTACCTGGTTCCAAAACATATCTCATAGTGCATCATAGGCCACTCATTCCAACTGGTTCTGAACTATTACATATTTTCCTTTTGATTAGACTTTTAAAAGGTGATTTCTTCCAACTTGCCATTTTTCCATAGGCTGAACAATTCAACTGTCCCCACATGAAAAACCTTGCTGCTTCTACATACTGAAATTTAATTTAGTGACTTGAGAACACCTGCTTAATTTATCAACTTTAACGCTAACTAGGGAATATTTATGATACCTCCAAGCTTCAAATTAAAACAATCTTATAATACATTCAATTTTATTCTACAGTTTATTAATAAAAATACTGAACATTAAGATTTGGAATAGATTCTTTGTACGACTTTATTAAACATCTCTTCCTTACTTGACATTTCTCTGCATTTGGTTTTTCTTGGCCAATTCTTTGCCCATTTTGGAAAAAAACTTACATAATCCAATGTTGTTCTATTTTTTGTGTATGTCCTAAAATAAACGTTATGCAGACTCTTCAATATCTACATAAAACAGATCTGTATAATAATAAAATGACTTGTATGAAACCTTTACAAATTACCACATTTAAAGTGGAGAAGAGAAATTCATTCATTGTAGAGTGCTTTATGATTTCTGTGATCACTTATTATATGTATAGTCTTTTGAGGCTTAATTTCTAATGCTTAAGAGATGTTGAAAGAAATAATCTGTAATACACAAACACGTGAATACATGTGGGATTTTTTAAAAATCATAATAAATCCATGATGTCAATGAACGTTTGGCATGAAAATAATAAAGGCTTAATATTTTGCTTTCAAGTGAAAGTACTACCCAGTTCCATATATGAGACAAATATACCCAACATGAATTTTTCTAACTGTTCTTTTTAATATATAAAACATTTTATAGACAATATTTCTTTTGTTTCCTTTTCTCATAAGGCCTAGATTATGGTTAATATCTCATAACACCAAAAGTAATACTGCAACAGATATTAAAGCATTTTTTCAGCCACTTATTCTATAAAATATTAATTGCAAGCTTGTGCATGTGCTGTATATATAGGAGATTAGGTAACTGAGTTCCTGCTAGGTTTCAAATCAATGAAAGATAATATGCACAGCATCAATCATCATTCACTCTTCCTTTAGTGGAAGATTTTCAAAATATATATTTAAGCACTCATGGAGACAACACAAGCTAGAGAAGATGTGAATAATACTTACCTAGGAAGGACAGGTTTTTCTCTAGAAGCAAGTCTCTCAGCAGGACCTCATGCTCATGACCAATGGCACTGGGAAGTTTCAGTTAAGGGGGTAACACAGGCAGAATTATACCAGCAGGAAAATGCTAATACCAGGTCTATACTTTGAGCAGCCATTTTCACGCTCAGTCCACATCTTTGAGGAATGAAATCTCTACACACATCCACTCATTTAAATAATTTGATAGAATTTTTCTATAATTTTTTAAAACTTTTTTTTTTTTTAAATAGAGACAGGGTCCTGCTGTGTTGCCCAGGCTGGAGAGCAGTGGCACAATCATAGCTCACTATAACCTTGAACTCCTGGGGTCAAGCAATCCTCCTACCTCAGCCTCCCGAGTAGCAGGGACTTACAGGGGTGTACCACCCACCATGCCTGGGTAATTTTTTTTTTTTTTTTTTTTTTTTTTTTTTTTTTTTTTTTTAGAAATGGGATCGCACTATGTTGCTCAGGCTGGTTTCAAACTCCTAGGCTCAAGTGATTCTCCGACCTCAGCCTCCCAAAATGCTGGGATTACAGGCATGAGCCACTGTGTCCAGCTTTTTCTATAATTTTTATATATATTTTGGCAAACAAAGATTTGTAAATGGATGTGTGCTTGTATTTTGAAAAGAAGGAGAGTCATTTTAAATGTACTTTAATCTGTGTTAAAAATCTTTCAATTCAGCTGGGCAAGATGGCTTGTGCCTATAACCCCAGCCACTGGAGGCCGAGGTGGAAGGATCACTTGAGGCCAGTTGGGTAAGGTAGCAAGGCTCCCGCTCTTAAAAAAAAAAATTCTAAAACAATTTTTTAAATTAAAATCCCTCAATTCAATTTAGCATACATTTATTAAGCACTTAATAGGTACAGTAAAGAATACTAGGCAGCCTTTGCCCTAGAAGAATTCCTAATATTAGAGAGCTCTGTAAATCTTCTGTGAATTCACATTTGTCATCAGGCCAACATTTAGAAACTTCTTTGTTTCACTTCCAGTCGACTGTTGCTGAACTTTTGCAACTGGCAAGCCAAATAAGTAAATTGTTAAGAATATATGTAATCTGCAGGAAAGACATCTTAGTAAAGAGTTGTGGATTAGGGTGTGGGTACAGAGGCTGTTTCAAGAGTCTTTTTCTCGTGTGTGTATGCATGTATATGCATCTAAATATATATACATATGAATATCTATTTTTTCAGTGCTTACTATGTGGTAGGCACTGTGTTAAGTGCTTTTAGTATGTTATTTTATCCTCATAATTATAATCCTTATTTTATAGATGAGAAAACCGAGGCCTAGAAGGAAGCTGCACAGGGCAGTTAATGAGTGGCAAATAAGATAATAACAAGATCTCTGTCAAGTCTATGTTTATGACCTCCATATAGCTTCTCAAAAAGTATTAAAATTATGGAATAATAATTGATAATAGCTAATATTTCTTAAATATAATATATGAAGACTTTGTGCTAAATACTTTGAGATACCATCTTACAATAGACACACAAGTAGATAGTATTATTAGTCCCCCGCCTTTTTTTTTTTTGAGATGGTCTCTTGGTCTTGCCCAGGCTGGAGTGTAGTGGCACAATGTCAACTCACTGCAACCTCTGTCTCCTGGGTTCAAGCAATTCTTCGGTCTCAGACTCCCGAGTAGCTGGAATTACAGGTGCCTGTCACCACGCCCAGCTAATTTTTGTGTTTTTAGTACAGACGGATGTAGGCCACGCTGGTCTCAAACTCCTAACTTCAAGTGATCTGCCCATCCCAGCCTCCCAAAGTGCTGAAATTACAGGTGTGAGCCACTGCACCCAGCCTTTTAGTCACATTTTTACAATTAAGGAAAGTAAGGTTCAGGGAGGCTGGGGAATTTGCTGAAGGTCCCATGGCTGGTAAATAATGAAATCAGGAGTGGAACATGGAAGTGCTGTGTATTTTCCAAACAGATGAGATTGCCCAAAGTCTGAAAAGGAGTGTTATCCTAGTCTAGTATTTCAACTGACTCAAAAGCATTTGCATTTGGTAATAATTATGTGAATCATTACCTTCATTGTCCTTTTCACTGATAACATCAACCTGGTCAAATCACTCCTTGGCTTACCAGAGAAACTGATTCTGATCATGCACTGCACGAGTTCAACTTAAATAAAACTTCTATGTTATTTGTAAAAAAAAAAAAAAAAAATTCCTAGAGAATTTTCTTGCATTTTACCAATACATACAGGTGAATACGGTTTAAATCTTAGAATTCAAGAGATGTGGCCATTTATGTTCCAGCAAAACATGCCCTAAGTCATCATTATTGTCTTTTCCTCCAGTTGTCCCTTGCCCTCCAAGGCACACGGCTGTGCTTTTTAAATTTCTAAAGAGAAACAAAATAAAGGAACACATTTTTAAATTACAAAATTTCACAAATTTCAGAGTCCATTGAAGACATTTGATGAATAACTCTCAATGGTCTCTCATTACTAGGGGCATCCCACATTTTAGAACTAAATTATTTACTTCTATTCCACATAAATGTGCTCTCATTTTTATTGTTGTAAATTATTTACGTCTAAAATGTTGAATCATGAAACTGAGGTTTCTGATGGTACAGAAATGAAACCCACAGCATTTGAAGCTTCCTGCATCATTATCTTTCCTTCCTTCACAGTTTATGCTTTTGTCTAATAGCTGTGTCCTGGAGTCACACTTTGGAAAGCTGAGGTGGCTGATTTCTCACATTTTTTCCTTGGTGAGTAGAAGCTGTGGTGGGAAAGGTGTAGGTGGGCATGGCTGCATAGGAAAAAATACAGTAGATAACAAAAAAAAGAGAGAAAGCACAATGATGATGTATATACTCTTTGCTAACTGTGCTTTCTGTGATGTCTTACTAGTAAATGACCAATTTACTTTTTTCTACTTACACAAACATAACATTTTCATAATGCACTAAGAAGGTTTAGCACCTATCTTATTTACCGAATGTGTGCTTTCTTTCTCACAACATGATGTAATTTACTGAGAGTAAGCAATGTAAATATAACTAAATTATCAGAAAAACAAACAGCACATTTACTCACATGGAAAAACAATAATTTTTATTCAGTGTGAAATAAAATAATTATTGCTGATCAGTCTAGGAAACATCTATGCAAGTGCATTTATACATTATATGAAACTGCTACTACTTCAGTGCAAAGACAACATCAGTTTCTCTGTAAACTTCCCAGCCTGTTTTATTTTGCATGACAAAAGCAATCACCAATTTGAAATTTTGGAAAGATATATTTCTTAATTATGCTTTGCTTGATATAAACATATATAAAATGCAAAGTCTAGAAAATAAAACTTATAAAATCTGTTGTTTTACTGGCAACGGACATAATGAAACTGCAAAAATTATAACCTAGTCAGTGAATGTAATTTATAGACATATGTCATTATCTTTATCAATTGAAATCATGTACTACATTAAATTCTACTGGCAACAACACAACCAAAAAAGGAAAGTGAATGATGGCAAAAATGTAAGGAAAATACTCCAGACAGAATTTATAATGCTCTATAAGCAAAAACACTTAGACTTTGTCTATAATAATACCTATTATTGATGTATGGCAGTGACCATGGGCAAAACTTGTAAATAACCTCACAAGCCATTTTCTTCACCAGCAATACAGCAATCTAGTTTCCCGTAAGCATCTCAACTATTACTGAAAAATAGCCTCCTGGCATTTACAAACCAGTTGACTTCATACTTTAGTCCATGCATACATAATTAGATAGTTATATTTAAAATCAATATGCAATCCTTCAAAAGACATTATGCTTTTAAAACCTTAACTTTAAATTGATTTTTAACTATTTTATGTGCTTTAAAATTAACATGTAATTCAACCCCAGATACTCTGAGATGGTGTTAGTTGTTATATGAATGTGCTAAACTTTATCAGTGTAACAACATGAGGTTGGCACTCCTACAATTTCTAACACTATCATTAATTTTATACTGAATATAGAAGTACAATTTCACTTTGGTTTAATAAAAAGGTGAGCTTAGGATAATGCTGTGTTTTTACTAATTTAAGCTAGACTGGAGAAACAGACTTGGAGGATAAAATACATAAATGGCTATATCTTCAATACTGAATATTCTTGTAAGAGGGCTCTGCTAAAAGGTTATTTATCAAAGATTAACTTTACTTATATAGGCACGATTTTCTTATTAAAAATGTTACGACTCTAAGCCTTTGTGAAAGAAGGTGGAATATAAACACATACATGTACACGATTTGACTAGTAGGAGTTTCCAACAAAAAGCCTCCTAACTAGTAATTACTGAGTCACAATTCATCACAGTGCCATCCATGCTAACAAAATCCATACCAGGAGGGACATGTTTATATTATTAAGAGGGGTGAAACTCATGGACTCAGATAGAAATTATTCTCATAAAAATTACTCATTATTTACCATTTAAATAGCACTTTTGAGGATTATCAAAAACCTTGCTGTTGCCATGGTACTACTAAATTTATTGATTAATAATGTCCTACTTTATGTAGTTACTGTCTGCCCAATCTTGTTTTAAAAAGTAAACATTAACTCTTTAGCAATCTCAATGCCTTTAATGAAAAGTGACTGGACATCTGTTTTCATAACCTTAAATGTATTCCAGGAGGAAAAATTAACTTGATTTCTCTAAAAATGTTTATTAGGAATCCAAATGCCGACTCAGACTGTAATCAGCATTTAAGCAATAAGAATCTGTTGCCTTTAAAATGTGATGTCTCTGGAAGCATTTTAATGACAACCTCCTTTAACTCCAGGCTCTAAATTTATTCTAGTACATTCAACAAAATTTGGCTCATTTTAAATGGAAATTTGTTATATTCTTAAAAAATGTTTACTGGGATGGGTAGACACATTCCAAGACGTTAGGTTACCTGCTTAATGACTCTGTACCTGTAAACTCATTGAAAATCAGGCAGTTTGAAATAAGGATGTGAATGTGTAACTGCTGAACTGACATCTTCCTGTGGTCTATCTGATATTTCTTTTTTTTTTTTTGGAGACGGAGTCTTGCTCTGTCGCCCAGGCTGGAGTGCAGTGGCGCAATCTCGGCTCACTGCAAGCTCCGCCTCCCGGGTTCACACCATTCTCCTGCCTCAGCCTCTCTGAGTAGCTGGGACTACAGGCGCCCGCCACCACGCCCGGCTACTTTTTTGTATTTTTTAGTAGAGACGGGGTTTCACTGTGGTCTCGATCTCCTGACCTTGTGATTCGCCCGCCTCGGCCTCCCAAAGTGCTGGGATTACAAGCGTGAGCCACCGCGCCCGGCCTCTATCTGATATTTCTTAAGCTGTAGAAAAGAATGGTCTGTAGTGACCCTCCAGTTGATTGAATGTAAAATAGAAGAGTATGAAATGTGTTTTGTGAAGCAGAACTTTATGTCAGGTTAAAGCTAGACACATCTTCACTGAGTCTAAGCTCGTCAATTGCGCACCTAAAATTTTATGGGAAAGGATACTGCTTGATGCAGTCCACCAGCGGTCCATAACAGCAGTCGTTCACAATGCACTGCAGACAAATAAGAAAAGGGGTCTGGGGTGGGGCGACTACAAAAACTATTACAGTAAACAGTATCCTAAAAGCAGTAATTACTTTTCTTCCCCCACCACCCCCCAAAAAAGAAAGCTATCAAAAGGTGGTTCAGATTTAATCATAGAAAACAAAAATTGCATGCTTTTTATTCACTATAAAAGCAAGCTATTAAAAAGTGAAATGCTCTTCTCGCAAATATTGCATTGCCATTTATGGTGCACCCTGACCTCAGTGATAGTTTATGATGACAGTAATTAAATGAGGTTTAAAATCCTTTACTCTGCTAGGCAGATAACAGCACTGCCACTGAAAATAGACAGCTGTGATTAATACCTGATAGACCTGATTTGCTAGAACTCCATCTGGAATCTGAGAAGGGTCCCGTAGCATACTATTTATAACAGACTTGGAGGCTGTAAGAAGAAAAGAGATGAACTGTTAGCAGATAGTCAACATACTTTTAATGCAACATGAGGAGTGACATATACCTACATATACAGAAACCATGAAAACAAAAATATGACTGGCACTAATCGTTTTTTCCTTTTTCTATAATCTAACAGAAGCTTTTAATTAGACCATTTTGCCAAGTTTATAAGCCACACTGCCAGATTTGATGGTGACCTAATTTTTCCAAGGTAAATTAACAAGTACAGACCTAAAGCATATTCTCTATTGTAGATAAATAAGCTTCCGAAAAGCCCATTTGGGGTAAAAAAAAAATAATCAGAAAATATACCTTTTGCAGGTAGTTATTTTATAACCAGGCATATGTATATGAAGAGTTTAATGAAGACAGGTCGGATCTGAAGTCTTTGAATCTGACCTGTCTTCACTAAACTCTTCATATACATATGCTTCAATTATATCAATTAAAATGACTTTCAGCCATGAAAGAATCTTCTAATTCTAAACCTTTCCAAAATAATTCTCATCAACTGCCATAAAATCCTATCTCCATTCCACAAGTGAGGAAAGTAGGTAAAACTGACTGAATTGAGAGAATCTTAAATAAGGAAAATATATACAGAGAGAGAGACACACACACACAAGTTTTCCACCCAAAATATGCCTCAACTCGCAAATTAAGGTGAACCCCAAGGGAACTTCTATAGAAGAAGAGGGTGCACTAAGGGAGGCATCTGATGAAGGTGCTATAGCAAGTGATATCCTTTGGAAAGCAAGGTAGGAGATCCTGACCTCGGCTGCTCACTAGGCATGTGGCAGCCACAGTAGCCAGAATTCCTTTTAATGCATGGGAGAAGGGCAGGTCTCTAGGCTGAAGCTAAGTCAGGTGTTGCCTAGGCATCCATTATTTCAAGGCCTCCAGTGGAATTATTCACCACAATTTAGCAAAATGGCTTATGGTCTGATCCACACAAGCACAAATTAAAATGCATACTGTATAATTATTTAATTAATAAAATAAATATAGACCACAGATAAACATCATTCAAGTTCTGAGATAATTTCAGGTCTAACTTGTTTTAAGATTATGTTCTTTATCAAGCTCTATACTATAAGAACACTGATACATAAGATAAATGTTAGTGGCCAGGCACGGTGGCTCATGTCTGTAATCCCAGCACTTTGGGAGGCCGAGGCGGGTGGATCATCAGGTCAGGAGATCGAGACCATCCTGGCTAACACGGTGAAACCCCGTCTCTACTAAAAATACAAAAAATTAGCAGGGTATGGTGGTGGGCGCCTGTAGTCCCAGCTACTCGGGAGGCTTAGGCAGGAGAATGGCCTGAACCCAGGAGGCAGAGCTTGCAGTGAGCAGAGATCGAGCCACTGCACTCCAGCCTGGGCAACAGAGCGAGACTCCATCTCAAAAAAAAAAAAAAAAAAGAAAAGAAAAAATGTTAGTAAATACTATGGAAATAAATAAGGAAATTACATCTTATTCACTTAAGAATAGTATTGGGTCTGCAAAGAAAAAATGAAGTACAATTATTTTAATTACTGCCCACTCTTAGTCATATAACTGCATGCTTATAGCAACACTTATGTACTTAGCCATTTGTGAACATGTGTTTGCACTGCAGGTGAAAAGGCCATATGGAATCTCCAGAAGAGCATCACCCAGCTATCCTATCCAGCCCTATCTCTACAACTGGCTCTGCAACCTTGACAAGTTACATAGCTTCCCAAGTTTAATGCCCATTGCTATCTGTAGAAAGTGAAAATATTATTTAAGCTGACTACCTAAATAAAGTGTCATTGTGTGGTCTCTAGAGAAAACAGCTAAAGCAGTATTTTGCTAAGTTTAATAGTAACAAATCAAACTTAGGTATTTACTTCATATAAACCATAGGGTTGGACTCAATTATTTCTGAAAGCAATTACCGTTGATAAGTGGTACAAATATCGGGAATAGGAAACAATGAATCATCCTCTTATAAAAGAAAAGATTATAGCAGCAATAGTATTAAAAAAATAATGTGCCTGGTAAACTCAGTATTTCCAACCTAATTCTAAGGCCTGGCCAGTCAGAGGGGACCAAAGCAGTTGTCCATACCTTTCATCACCTTCTCGAGGGAACTCTCTCTGGCCTGCCACTCGAGTCACCACATGGCAATGGCAGACACATTCTTTTATGTTGTCCATAATGCCAGCAGAGGCTCAAGGAAATAGTAGCACCTTCTCTGTATGGACCCAGTCGTGGTACATTCCAACTCTGATACCCATGTGAGGAAGAGATCACTAATATTTAAGTGGCCATGACTAAAAATGCTATCCTATAAAAATTACAGATCTCATATCAAACTATATGCAAACTCCTGGCTAAAATAATAAAACAAAGGCTGTTTTTTTTAAAAAAGAAAAGGGACAATACTCTGTGACATAAGACAAGTGGGTCATTTATTTTCAGCCAAAAAAGGGAAATATCAAAAGAAAAAACAAACTGATGACATAATTTTCCTCACAATATAAATTTTAGAACAGTGGTATGCTTATCAGGATTAAGAATCATAGGCAATAAACTTTTTTTAAAAGGTCTGAACATGTTGAATAAACACTATTCAAATGAAAGGAAACTTGCCAGAGGAAGTCAGTTGTTTTAAATGGAATAACAGTAAAAATTATACATTGAGTCCACATTCATTTTAACCTCAACAAAATGTCTTTTCTCTTCTTGCAACCCACCATTTTTTAGAGCAACAGAGAAAGTTCTTCTAGGAAGTCACTGCCTGTGCTGCGGACCCAGGATGTATCTGCCAAACACACACAGCTCTTTCCACTCAGGCTTCATGAAAGTATGTTGGTGTCTCAAATCAAGCCAGAGAGTGTAAACCTACTTTTACACACATATTCTGAAGCTTAGGAACTGCCATCTCAAAGAAATGAATAATAACATCAACCAGATAAGTAAATGCGATTGGACAACCTTGTCATGGCCAGGGCTAAGAGGCCTCAAGAAAGCCTGTGTCTTTTATGGAAGCTGTTCCTAGACCACCTCTGGCCAATTTGCATCTGGCTTTTTAACCACACATGGACAGGATTCCTATTCTCCTCAACCTTTGGTAGAGGTATTCATTCTGTTGATTTCACACTTTGCCTCTGCCATTGCAGGATTACAACAAACAGGATTACAATTTTCTACAAAGTATGTATAAAGCAGGAATGTGTGAGTCACTGGAGCTAGATTCACAAGAATAGGAGAGACTTGGTACCTGTTAAAGCAATGCCTGGACTAAGGCATAATGCCTGAGATTATGAACTTTTTGTTGTGAAGTATTTTTAACATAAAGAACTAACATATAATAAACATCTGTGCACTCACCACCCTGACCTAACTTCTACATCTGCAATAAATTTGCTTTAGATAGTCTCATATTAATTTGTATAAGCTTTTTTTTTTTAAATTTCTCAGTCTTGCTAGAGGTTGGTTTTACTAATATTTTCATGAGACCAAATGTTGGCTCTGTCGATCCTCTTTACTGTACCATTTCTTCTAATTTCATTGAATTTATCCTTTTTCATCATTATTTCCTTGTTCCCACTTTGAGTTTGCCACATTACTCTTTTACTATTTTTATAAAATTCATTTTCAATTTTTTATTTTAAAATATACTTTTCAAGGCTATAATTTTTCCTCTAAATTTTGCTTTAGCTACATGCCACAATTTTATTGTCATTCATTTATAGTTTATACTTTCCATTATTTCATCTTTGACCCATACGTTATTTAAAAACATGGATTTCTGCTGTTTCTAATTTGTGATGTTTATATTAATATGGTTTGTTTTACTTTCTTTGTGTTTTTATATGTGATCAATTTTTGTTAATTTTTACATGTCTTAAAAAAACTGAAGTTCCTACTTTTGAGCTGCAAGGTTCAGATATGTCTAGTAGGTTAAGATTTTAATTGTATTATCCAAATCTTCTGTATCCTTGTTATTTTTTTTCAACTACACATGAAATAATCATCTACTACTACTGTGGAGTTGTCAGTTTCTCCTTATAATTCTGCCAGTGCTTGCTTTCTGTATTTGGAGACGATACTGTTGGGTGCCTGCACTCTCAGTTGTTATACACAGAATTCTTGGTAAATATGTCTTTTGGAAAAGTCAAGACTTTCTTTAACTCTAATAAAGGTTTTCTCTTAAATTTAATGTTACCTAGTGGTAATACTTCTGCAACACTTTTCTTTTGGATAGGATCTGCGTCTCTGACATATCTAGTGTTCCATTTCTTTTTATTGTTGTTATTAGTTTTTTATTTTCTAATGTTAATTTTTATTGTACTAATTTCCTCATTTCTTTACTTTGAACTTTATTGTGTCATTATGTCTTATGAGTGGTTCATAAATAGTATTTTGTTGGATTTTCTAAAATCAAATTTGAAAATCTATGCTTTTTTAAAATGTGAATTTAACCCATTTACATTCATTACAACTGATACATTCAGGCTTATTTTTACTCTCTTATTTTCTGTGTTCTACTAATCATTCTCTTTCCTTCTCCTCTTTCCCCCCTACCTTCTAGTTAATTAAGTTTTCTTTATTCCCCTATTACCCTTTATTCCTTTGGAAATAATACATGCTACATTGATTTCTCCTTCCCTCCCTCCCTCCCTTCCTTTTATTCTCTTGGAAATAATACATTCTACATTGATTTCTCCCTCCCTTCCTTTCCTCCCTTTCCTCCCTTTCCTTCCTTCCTTTTCTTCCTTCCCTCCCTCTCTCCCTCCCTCTCTGTCTCCCACCCTCCCTCTATCTTTCCTCCCTTTCCTCCCCTCCCTCCCTCCCTTCCTTCCGTGCCTCCCTCCCTCCCTCTCTCCCTCCCTGACTTCCTCTCTCTCTCTCCCTCCCTCCATCCTTCTGTCTGTCCCTCTGTCCCTCCCTTCTCTCTCTCTGTCTTTCTTTTTTGTATTTGTTTTAGTAGAGACGGGGTTTCACTATGTTGCCAGGCTGGTCTCGAACTCCTGGGCTCAAGTGATTCACCCGCCTTGGTCTCTGAAAGTGCTGAGATTACAAGCATGAGCTACTGTGCCTGGCCTCTATGATGATTTCTTTAGTAGTTCTCCCAAAGAACGTTTAAACTGAAACAATATCTAATCTTTATCAGTAACATCTTTGTTGTTTTACACATAAATAAATTGAAACACATTCACTCCAATCAGGAAGCCTCCCTCTAATACATCACTCAGCTAATGAGCTTCTCAAAGACTGTTACTTCAAAGTCTATCTGCTCTTTTTTCACACAATTCTATCAGCCTCCCATGTTATTGTGTCTGTTATTTTTGTTCAACAATCTTGTTTGTAATACAATTTCCCAATTAGTCCCTATGATGTTAAATTTTATGTGTCAACTTGACTGGGCGATGGGGTACCCAGATATTTGGTCAAACATCATTCTTTTCTTTTTTCGGCAGGGTCTTGCTCTGTTGCCTAGGATGGAGCGCAGTGGTGTGATCTCAATTTACTGTAGCCTCAACCTTCCGGGCTCAATATATCCTCCCACCTCAGTCTTCCTGGTAGCTGGGACTACAAGTGCAAGCCACCACACCCAGCTAATTTTTGTATTTTTTTTGTAGAGACAGGTTTCTCCATGAGGTCCTGAACTCTTGGGCTCAAGCAATCTACCTGCCTCGGCTTCCCAAAGTGCTGAAATTACAGGTATGTGTGACCTTGCCTGGTCCAAACATCATTTTGGGTGCATCTGTGAGGGTATTTCTGGATGACATTAAAATTTGAATGTAAACTGGGTAAAACAAATTGCCCTCCCTAATGTGGGTGGGCCTCATGCAATCCATTGAAGGACTGACTAGAACTAAAAGGCTGGGTAAAACAGAATGCTTTCTGCCTTGGAGCTGAAACATTAGTTTGCTTCCTGTCTGTGAACTCTAACTGAAACCTTGGCTCTTCCTGTGTCTCAAGCCTGCTGGCCTTCAGACTGGAACTACAACCACTGGCTCTTGTCATTCTCAGGCCTTTAGCCTGGGACTGGGACTACACTATCAGTTCTCCTGGGTCTCCAGCTTGCCAACTGTAACTCTTGAGGCTTATCAGACTCTATAATGGTATAAATCAATTACACACACACACACACACACACACACACACACACCCCTCCTATTGGTTCTGTTTCTCTGGAGAACTCTAAGAGTTGATTTCCGTTTTTTTAAACACTCAACGTTTATTTAAATTTATCAACACGTTTGCTGTATTTCCTTTTTCAGCATTGCTTCTTGAATCCCATTCTCTGCTTTTGGGTTCAATATCCTTGTTACTGAAGCATCTCATTTATTAGTTCTTTCATCTGAAATCCCTGAGCAGTAAAAATGTTTTAGTCTTGCCTTACGTAAAAATATCTGTACTTAGTTCTCACTCTTGAATAATAATAAAATATAGTATACAATTATAGGCTAAGGGTCATTTTAATTCAACTCTGGAGATTCTACTGTCTCTTGGGATCTATCGTTACTTATAAGAACTCTAATGTCAGTCTAAAACTAATCCCTATATATGCAATTTGTCTTTTTATCTCTGATTACTTTTAATATTTTATTTGACATTCAATGGTTTCCTCACTGTGTGCCTAGATGTGGCTATTTGTATTTAGTCTGCTTGGAATTAGTCGTTTCATGAAGCTAAGAATATATGCCTTTAACCAATTTGAAAAATTCTGAGTCATTACAGCTTTGTCCTCTATTCTCTCCTCTGAAACTCATATTAGACATCTGTTAGAAGATCTTATTCTATCCTCTATGTCTCCTACTCTCACAAAGTGTTTGTATTTCCCCTCTCTTCATCCTTGTGTCATATTAAGGATGCTTTCCTTAGAGTCATCCTAGAATTCACTAAATTTTCTTGTAATCTAATTCTTCTAATTTTCTCCTAATCTTTTTGTCTAATATATCACTCAGCTAATGAGCTTCTCAATGACTGTTATTTCATTTCTGTATTTTATTTTTTAAAAATCTGCTTTCGTACAAAATTCTGTACCTTTATTTACTCAGTTATTTTTATTTATTCAGTTTAAACATATATGCAAATATATAAAATGTTTAGACTTATTTTATACTTTGTCTTATAGTTTACAGTGTCATTTCCTTATCTCTAGTTCATGGTATTCTATTTTTCTTTCTTTCTCTTTCTCTGTCCACTTCTCCATGGTAACTGGTCTCCTCCATTGGCTTGTAAATTTTTATTGGCAGCTTATTTTCAGCAAGAATTGTTTGACCTGCACCGTAGAATTAACCATGACAATGTAGTTTCATGTTTAGTTTTGCAAAGACCAGTTTTATTGTTAATTTCTTTGCTTGGCCTTTCTGCAGTAAACAGGAGCATAAATTTGGACGCGAACCCACAAATAGTGCTGACTTATTTCTAATTTCTATTTGTTCTCTCAATACTCCACAAACCAAGGCCACATCCACCAAGCAAGCTTCCTTGCCATTTTCTCCAAGAAAGTACAGTTTTTCTAGTCCTTTTTATATGGTTTGAGCTATACACGGAAGCTCAATTCTAGCTCTTAGTTGCGTATCTGTCCCTTTGGGAAGTTCAAAACCCAAGCCCAGCCCCTCGTGTCTATATCTGAAGTTAGCAATTTCTGTAGATCATTCTGAATATAGGTTCTTTCTCCATTTCTGATACCCAAAGATTTTACTTCTCTTGTTTATACCTGGTCACATATCTTTTAAAGTTTTAAAAATTTTGTCTATCATTTCTATCTTTTTCATGGAAATATGGCCCATCAACAAAAGCTCGCTCTGCCATGTTGTTGAAATTTTTGAAGGCCCTTTAGTAATAAGTTCAGGGGAATACTTATTTACTTTTTTGTTTGTTAACTTTTTTTAGAGCCAGAGTTATAAAACTATATTTAAAGAGATCCTTCTAAGAAGTTGGACTCCCAAACAATAGAAAGAAGGGCAAGTGACAGGCATACGGAGAGGACGGGGAGTGGAATCACCTAAACTACTACTAAGGACCTCCCTACTGTTATGGCATCTGGGAGGCCAGGGGAAAGGGAGAATGGTCATTGGTGGCTACAAAATACATTGTTATCCTGATTGCTTCAACAGCCGCCATGATGTCTCAGGCCAAAGCACTGTGCTAATCATCAAGCTTGGGAAAGAAGACAACTTGTTTCTGTGGATGTGAGAATCAGTTCTGTTAGATTCTCAAATATAACCCTCCGTTTTTTGGGTAGAGTGCTTTAAACAATTTCTCAACATGCTCATTATTTGGCAATTTGGCCTTGGCTCAGTGGAGACAATTTGCTCTTCCTGTGGTCTCCACTGGGGTGCATCACCTGGGTGCTGAAGGATTCACTTTGGTGGCGGCTCACTTGCATGTCTGCCATGTGGGTGAGGGGCCCTGGCTTCCTGACACAAGACTTAGAGAAGTAAGACTTCTCTAAGGTCTGTTTGGGCTTCTCCTTGAAAAGGTTGGTGGGTTCCAAAAGCAAGCATCCCAAGATAATGATGAAGAAGTTTAAGGCCTCTTATGATCTAGACTTGAAAGTTATATAACAGGACCACTATTTTTATTTACATCTTCCTCAGAAGAAGAAAAATATGTCTTCCTTAAAAAAGGTAAACTAGGAAAGACATTCAGAATAACACTTTCAAACAAAGAGGCAGTAAGGATAAGCGGTTATGAGCAGAGTCTAGAATCAGACAGACTTGGTTCGAGGCCTGACTCTTCTACCTACTAGTCACGTTATCTTAACAAGTTAACGTTGACACCTCTCGGTATCCTTGTTTGTAAAACAGAGTAACATTGGTGCTTACCTTGCAGGGCTGTTGTGAAGATGAAATAAAATAACACGCTGTTATGCACTTGGGCTGTCTGAGACTTGGGATATTATAGTTGACTTCATGAAATGTTTATAAAGTCAGGGCCCTGTTCTTTTCAAGTATATACTGCCATAGGCTTGAGAGACAGCCAGAAGTCAATCTATTCAACAGGCAAAATTTGCCAATGCCAGATTGATTCTCCCATCATACATACCCACTCCCCCACCCCAGCCCATACACATATACACACTCTTTTGTGGCACTCAGTGCACAATCCACTACTAAAACTGGGTTTGAGAAAGAACTAGGTAGAAGTCCTTTCTACTTCTGTGTGTATTAGGTGAATGTGTTGTCACTCTTGGAAGGTTTGTTATTTAAGTCTTGTCTATAACCACATAATAGAAGAATTTTCCCCCAGCTAAGGGCATTTCAAGCATTAGCAACCAAGCAAGTAAAGACTTTCCCAAGAATAACTAATATCACATCCATTTTTATAGCTCTTGTTTTCCTTAGCATGAGGTCAGAGAAGTAGCCAGCTACTGCTAGAAGAAACTGAGGCAAACAAGCAGGTGAAACATCTGTGCTCTCAAGACCCCGAAAGTCCTGCCTACTGCAAAGAATGCCTTTTGATTAGGCTGCACTTGAACTAAAACAAAAACAAGACTGTATATAGTTGGGATCCCTAATCTAAGATCTCAAATAGGTTTAAGCAAGATAGGGGAACTAGTATGGACTGACTGTGTACTGGATGGCAGCAGTCAGAGAGAAGAAAGGATGTGTGAAGGAAGGACAGACATAGGGATAAAGATGAGAAGGAAAATTCATGCACAGTCAGAGCTGTGGTTTGAGAGCCTAGTTCTCTCCCCACTTAAAACACACACACACAAACAGACTCTGCAGTTGAACAGCTGGATGGATATGGAAACTGCTGCTGGCAATACTCCCAAGGTACACCAGGAGCTTTGCCTCTTCATGTGGGTGCTCCAGGGGCTGAGTTCCAAGACAGCAAAGCCTAAATACCAATTAGTATTTCATCTTTTCTTCCAACGCTGGTTTAACGCCTTTGGATATCACGGCCACTAAGGTCCCAAGCTACATCTCCAGAGGGGTTGACCTGCCAGTGTCTTTCCTGAACAATTTCCGTATTGCCAGTGGCCTGCAGGAGTCTACTTGCCCTTGCAGTTGGAACTACTCCTCAAGAATTCTAAGCACTAGCCCACTGGCTCTCCCACTGCATAAAAGTGAAATCTAAAGCAGTTTGATCCCATTTGACAGTCTGAATAAGAAATATCTTTTAACATTAGGGAATCCTATAGGGACAAATTAAATTATTCTCTCTAACTAGCACATAATCATGTAAGAAATAACTTAGACTAGAGCTATCAAATATAAAAGTATTATGTAAGGACAAGAGGAAGATATCTCCAAAGCATGAGTGTTCAGACTGATCAGAACCTTGTCTCAGGCAACTTGCAGCCTTATAGCCACTATATGCCACCAACCCTTATCCAACAAACATACATTCAACAAACATTGATGAAGCACCTGGTTAATGCTATGAATATACTTAATTCTTCTCCACACCCACACACACCTATCTTCCAAATCTGGAATTTTTTTTCCTGACTTTCCTTTGGCTAAAACTTTGAAGCCTGGTTCAATGTTTACCTCCTCCATTAAAGCCTTCTCTTATTTTTTTCCAATCCACTTGCCTTCCTCTCCCTCATATTGCGGAATGGAGAGAACTCATATTGTGTATCGATCATTGGGCACTTGATTAAATGTCACTTTGTCAACAGATGACAAGAGATTGATCAGGATGCTGAAATTTTAAATCATGCCACATTAAAAAGGTGTCAATATTTTCTTAATATTGTCTTTAAATATCTGGGGGTTTTCACATGGAAGAAGATTGAGGCTCATCATGTGGTCACCCCTAAGAAGATAAGAAAGAAATCTCACAAGTTTATTATTGGTGGTGAGGCTACAAGGTTTCAGATTTCAAGCTTGGATTTATGTGGCCCTTATTTAGTCTACACAGATGATTCTTAACCTTTTCGTTTATTCATTAGGACCCACCTCAGAAGACTTCTTATTTTTTCTTAATTGCTCCCCCCATGAAATTTTAATGCCACAGATACGCTGCATATCTGTTTACACAATCTCACCCCCTTTGAGAATGCCTGGTTCACATGGAGGATTAAGGAACTGTTTTTGTCAGGGTATTTGGCAAGCTGCTTAAAAGCAGAAATGCTTATTTGTTACCACTCCAAAGCTGCTTTGCACAAAATAGCTACTCAACAAATTGCTGAATAAATACATTTATGAACACACTGCCAAAGGAAAGAGAAGACTACTCTTTCTCATAGGATACAATGGATCTTTAGGTAAACCATGAAAACATCTAATGACTCATCTCCCAAAGAGGACTGCCTATCACTGGCATAGGTATGGAAGTGACCTTACTAGCACACATTTTTGTTGTTGTTGTTAACAGTTATATAGTACTTTTATAAGTAGTTTAAACTTACGGTAAGAGATTCTATGGTACTATATCCTCCCTCCTAGATTTTCCTCCAATTCATATATTAGCAATTAAAGTTTCAAGCTAGTGCTCCGTGTAGAGCAAATATAGGGCCACATAATGAAGGGAAGCCCTCTTCTGGGCTCACTGGGGCCCAACATGAGAGGTGAGACACAGGTAAAGCGAAAACTCCCATTCAAGATCAGAGGAGAAGGTTCATGGCAGCAAAGACCTACCGAAATTTACTGGGGTATCCAGAAAGCCTGACGAGATCAAATGTCTTATAGTCTATGAAAAGAAAGAAAACTGGATGCTTCTAAAGGTGATACCACAGTGGCTACTGGTATGACCAAGTCTGTATTATTCAATGAGACAAGGGCAAGTCTCTGCTTTGCAAGCTGATGACTTCAAGAAGCCTCTCTAATAATTCCCTCTGGTAGCTTGCTCATTTATGTCTCCTGTGTTTCCAGTTGCTGGCAAAGGCCCATACAACATCATGGTGTCTGCCTCAGTGCATAATTAGAAAGCAGTTAATTCTAAGTCATTAAAAATGTTGCCCAGGATTGGAAGTATTCAAGGAAAGAGGGCACAAAAGTGTGTTCTTTTTCGGCAGGTTCCCGTATCTAATGCGAAAGAACAACCTAAACTTTATATCTTAAATTGTAGGAGAGGGATAGGTAGGTAAGCAGAGGCGAAATTTCAAGGCATGTTAAACG
>NC_072427.2:54842500-54927500 GCF_028878055.3 Symphalangus syndactylus | reverse complement strand
TTAGGACTGCAAGGGTTCTCTGACTTGATGAATAAGCGGATCCTGCCTTCTACCCCCACATACTACCAAACATGACGTTTTTAAGGCTCATTTAATTCATACACGTTATTATTTAGGGCAATTATTATTTGCCGGTTCATGGCAAAATGGAGCAAAAAAGGGCAGAGAGTTGCCATATACTCCCCCTCTCCCCAGAAGCACAGCTTTCCCCATCAGAGTGGTATATTTCTTTCTCTTTTCTTTTTTTTGAGATGGAGTTTTGCTCTTGTTGCCCAGGCTGGAATACAGTGGCACGGTCTTGGCTCACTGCAATCTCCACATTCCAGGTTCAAGCAATTCTCCTGCCTCAGCCTCCCAAGTAGCTGGGATTACAGGTGCCCGCCACCACAGGCAGCTAATTTTTTGTGTGTGTGTATTTTTAGTAGAGACGGGATTTCACCACGTTGGCCAGGCTGGTCTCGAACTCCTGACCTCAGGTGATCTGCCTGCTTCAGCCTCCCACAGTGCTGGGATTACAGGCGTGAGCCACCATACCTGGCCAGTACATTTCTTACAATCAATGAACCTACACACTGACACATCATTATCACCCAAGTCCATGGTATACATTAGGGTTCACTCTTGATGTTGTAAATTCTGTGGGTTTGGACAAATGTATAACAACGTGTATCCACCATTGTAGTATCTTAAGAGACAGTTTCATTGCCCTCTGTGCCCCGCCTATTCATCTCTCCCTCCTCCAAACCTCTGGCAACCACTGTTCTTTTTACTGTTTCCACAGTCTTGCTTTATCTGGAACGTCATATCTTGGGAATCATAGCAGTGTGTAGCCTCTTCAGACTGGCTTCTTTCACTTAGTAATATTAATTTAAAGTTCCAGATCTTTTCATAGCTTGATAGCTCATTTCTTTTTAGTGCTTGAAAGTATTCCACTGTTTGGATATCTCACAGTTTATTTATCAATTTACCTACAGATGAACATTTCCACTGCTTCCAAGTTTTGGCAATTATGAATAATGATGCTATAAACATCCAAGTGCAGGCTTTTGTAGGGCCATAAGTTTTTAATTCATTTAGGTAAATACCAAGGAGTATGACTGCAGGCTCATATGGTAAGAGTATGTTTCATTTTGTAAGAAGCTGCTCAACTGTCTTCCAAAGTGGCTGTAGCATTTAGTGTTCCCCGCAACAATGAATGAGACTTCCTGTTGCTCCACCTCCACATCAGCATTTGATGCTATCAGTGTTTTGGCTTCTAGCCATTCTAACAGGTGTGCACTGGTATCTCACTGTTGCTTTAATTTGCATTTTCCTAATGATATATGATGTTGAACATCTTTTCATATGCTTATTTGACAACTGTATATCTTCAGTGAAATGCCTGTTCAGGTTGTTTGCCCATTTTTTAATCAGGTTATTTGTTTTCTTATTATCAAGGTTTAAGGGTTATTTGTATATTTTGAATAAAAGTCCTTGATCAGATATAACTTCTGCAAATATTTTCTCCTAGGTTTGTCTTTTCATTCTCTTGACACTGTCTTCGGCAAGACAGAAGTTTCTAATTTTAAGGAAGTCCGGCTTACCAATTTTTTCTTTCACGTATTGTCCCTCTGGTGTTGTATCTAAAAAATCCATCACCAAACCCAGGGTCATTTAGATTTTCTCCTGTGTAATTTATGAGGAGCTGTATAATTTTATGTTTTACACTTAGGTCTATGATCTATTTTAAAGTGCATTTTTGGGAAGAGTTTGCATGTTGGCCTCTAGCTGTTCCAGCCCCATCTGTTGAACACACTATCCTTTTGCCCTTGAATTGTTTTTGTTCCACGTTTCAGATATTAGCTAACTATACTGTGTGGTCTAACTAGTTAGAAATAAATTGTCTATTATTTAATCAAGACTACACTATCTTGATTACTTTAAGTAAGTGTTGAAGTCGAGTATTGTTAGTCCTCTAACTTGGTTGATCTCGTTCGCTATTGTGTCAACTATTCTGAATCTTTTGCCTTTCCACATAAACTTCAGAATCAGTTTATTCAAATCCTCAAAATAACTTGCTGAGATTTGTGATCATTACATTTTTTAAATAACTACAAAATGATTGATTTTATTAGTTTGTTGGAAACTACCTATCTGGCTATAGTCTACGTTTCAGCTGTTATAAAATCTGCAAGTCCTCATATAAAAGCTTTCAAACTATGATGACCTCACTGCTGATAGCCTCCTCTGCAGTCCTGGAGCTCCTGCAGGATACACGCTGCATGCACAGGTAGACACGTGCAACCTGGGAGGGCAGCCAGTGTTTTCCCAGGATGTCAAAGCTCAGAAGGAACCAAAAATTTTAAAGATTTTTCAAAATGTTTTAATTTATTACAATACAGGTTGAAAGCAAATAACTCCTTCAAGAGCTAGAACAACTGAACTTCACATCTAATAACAAGAATGTTCAATTAAAACAGAAAGCTACCCTATGGCCTTCCATTCATAATACCCATCCATGAGCCTCAGCATGGACTGCAAGTGGATTTGGGGGTCCCTTTCAAGATCTTCAATGGTTCAGAGGGCACTCCACTGTCCTAGCAGAAGGAATAAATCTGTCACACCACCCACAACACAGCTAGTTCTGGAGGGACAGGACTATGGCCCAGAAGCAGTACTGCATGAAGATTAAACTTCTCTTCCTTTTAAGTGTCAGATCCCAAACTGTCAACAGTGTACACATGCATTGCAACAAACACAAACACTACCAACAGAAAATAATCATTCATATGCCATAGGTACATGCATGTGTACACACACACATGCACAGACTCTCATACACATACTTTATGTTTGTCTTTTACTGAGAAAAAAGGGATTATAATATGCAAAAAACAGATTTTTTAAAGTAATCATGATAACAGAAACGCTCAGCTAAGACGCTATTCTATTCATTTATAAACACCTTGCTTCCTAAGGGCCTGCCACACCTTAACCCATAGAGCTCACTTGTGGAATAAATTCTTTACTGAATGAAATATGAACTTAAGTCACAAAGTATCTATTGACTATGATATGGAAAAAAAGCCTTTTAAAAGCACGTATTATCATATGTAAATACAGAATATGAACTAAGGGCTACAGCAGGAAAGAAAACGTTACCTGGTTATGAATTAGAATTTTTATTTGTCTATTGCTTGCAGGGTTTTATTGGGCACTTAGCTTGTTTAAAGCATGAAAGCTTTAACCCTAAGACTCACCCTGCAAGCCAAAAGCATACTTTGTTGGCAACATTAAAGCATTTCTGGCTTCTGGCCTGGGACATCAGCAAAAAGGCAGAGTAGGCAGCTCCAAGGGTCCATCCTCCACAAAACCATTGAAAATTCAAGCAAAAACTGTCAGAATCAACTTTGTCAGAATAATGGAAACAGTAAATGGTTCACAGCAACCAAGCAAAAATGGAATGGAGAGAAAGGTAAAATAAAAGCAGGAGGAAGGCTCTGCGGTGTTTTCATCTGCCCAAATCCACCCTCCTCTCCAGCTCCACAGTGCAACGTTCTTGAAGACAGCAGCAGCGTTCCCAGTGCAGGACCTGGCCCCTGATTCCCAAGGGTGCAGAGTAGACTTGATTCACAAAGAATTGTGTTTTTTCTAACCTGCCTGGAGGCTGCTGAAGGACTGACTCAAGGGGCTCCTCTCTGTTCTGTGTAACTCAGAATGCACTCAGGGCAGAAAAGTGGCAGGCACTCCTGGAAAACACTGGAAGGCAAATGAGCAACCTGCAGCGCCTGGGACAGAAGATTACCATTGAGGCACATGGGAGAGTGCCAAAACCATGAAAGGAAAGGCTGGGGACAGGGTTTAAGAAATTCAGGCATTCAACACAAGGAACTCAAACATCTCAATAGCAAAGAACAAATAATCTCATTAAAAAGTGGGCAAAACATGGCACATGGATACATATGTAACAAACCTGCACATTGTGCACATGTACCCTAAAACCTAAAGTATAATAAAAAAAAAAATCATCCTTAGATGGAAAAAGTTGTACAGTTAAAAAAAAAAAAGTGGGCAAAAGATCTGAATAGACATTTTTCAAAAGGAGACATACAAATGGCCAGGAGGTATATGAAAGAATGCTCGACATCCATCGCCAATCATCCGGGAAATGCAAATCAAAACCACAATGATATATATACCATCCCACCCCAGTTGCAATGGCTATTATCAAAAAGACAGAACGTAATAAATGCTGGCGAGGATGGAAGGGGAACTCTTACACACTGTTGGTGAGAATGTAAATTAGTACAGCTGCTAAGGAAAACGGTATGGAGATTTCTCTAAAAAGTAAAAACAGAACTACCATATGATCCAGCAATCCCACTGCTGGATGTTTATCCAAAGGAAAGGAAATCAGTATGTTGAAGAGATATCCATACTCCCATGTTCATTACAGCATTATTCACAATATCTAGGATAGGAAATCAACCTCAGTGTCCATCAATGGATAAAGAAATTGATAAAATGATAAATTGATACATTGGTAAAGAAAATGGGAGACACACACACACACACACACACACACAATAGAGTACTATTTAGACTTAAAAAAAGAAGGAAATCCTGCCTTTTTTAATAACATGGATAAGCCTGAAAGACATTACACCAAGTGAAATAAGCAAGCCAGAGAATGATAAATACCATGTGGTGTACATATGATATACTATTTGGCCATAAGATAGAATGAAAATGGAATACTATCTGGCCATTAAAAAAAAAAAAATGAAATCCTGTCTGGGCACAGTGGCTCACGCCTGTAATCCCAGCACTTTGGGAGGCCAAGGCTGGCAGATTACTTGAGGTCAGGAGTTCAAGACCAGCCTGGCCAACATGGTGAAACCCCATCTCTACTAAAGATACAAAAATTAGCCTGGCATGGTGGCGTGCGCCTGTAATCCAGCTACTCAGGAGGCAGAGGCAAGAGAATCGCTTGGACCTGGGAGGCAGAGGTTGCAGTGAGCCCAGATTGCACCTCTGCACTCCAGCCTGGGCGAGACTCTGCCTCAAAACAAACAAACAAACAAAAAGAATGAAATCCTGTCATTTATGGCAACACGGATCAGCCTGAAGGATATTATGTTAAGCAAAGTAAGTCAGGCACTGGAAGACAAATACCACATGATCTCAACCATATGTGAGGGCTGAAAAAAAAATGAGCTCATGGAAATAGAGAATTAGAATCGTGGGTGTGGAGTCTGGGAAGGGTACCAGGGAGGGGAGGATGGTGAGAGATTGGTTAATGGATACAAAGTTGCAGCTAGATAGGAAGCATGAAATCTGGTGTTCTGTAGCACTATAGGGTGAATATGGTTAACTGTAATTTATTATGTATTCTCAAAAAGCTAGAATAGAGGTTTTCAATGTTCACAACACAAAGAAATGAGGTGATGGATATGCTAATTATCCTGATTTGATCATTACACATTGTATACACATATTGAAATATCACTCTGTATCCCACAAATATGTACAGTTATTATTTGACAACTAAAAATAAAAGAGAAAAAGAAATTCAGGCATCCCAAAGCACCTATGTATATGGGGGGGAATGTAGAAAGCCATGTGAATGCCCAGAGCAGAATGCATGCTCAGAAGAGGCCTGAGAAGACCCCAGTCTTTCACCTCTGGATGAGCTCTAGGTTCAGTATACACAAGAAATGAAGGTCAACGCATAGCTGTAAACAGCCAGGCTAAATGTTAAAGGAAGACTCCACCACAGAGCCACTCCATACAGATAAGCAGAGTCAGTCTCCTCTCTCTCTCTCTGTCTCTCTCTCTCTCTGTTTTTCTCTGCCTCTCTCTCCAACCCCCTCGCTCTCTCTATCATGTTTTGGCACCTGGTGCTCAAGGAAATCTCTTTTGACAGCACTAGCTGAACAAACAACTAAACAGAGACTTCAGAGACCACACACGGTAAGGAATTACAGATCTTGCAAAACTACAGTCTATAGCAAGCAACAACAAACGCTGAGGTGGGGGAAGAATCTGATCTCCAGAGTTACCTCTGCTTAATATGCAAAATGTCCAGGTGTTTGTTCGTTTGTTTTGAGACAGGGTCTTACTCTGTCACCCAGGGTGGAGTGCAGTAGCTCGATCTCAGCTCACTGCAACCTCCACCTCCTGGATTCAACTGATTATCCTGCCTCAGCCTCCAGAGCAGCTGGGATTACAGGCATGCACCACGACACCTGGCTAATTTTTCTGTTTTTAGTAGAGAGGGGATTTTGCCATGTTGGCCAGGCTGGTCTCAAACTCCTGACCTCAAGTGATCTGCCCACCTTAACCTCCTAAAGTGCTACAAGTGTGAGCCACCGTGCCTGGCATGTTCAGTTTTCAACAATAACTTATGAACCATGTAAAGAAACAAGAAAATATGGCTCATTCACATAAGAAATTAACAAACATTGTCCCTGAAGAAACATACATTGGACTTACTAAACAAAGACTTTAAATCAACTGCCCTAAATATGCTAAATGACTTAAAGGAAAGAATGGAAAAGAAGCTAAAAGAAATCAGGATAAGAATGTATGAACAAATAAGTGAATTGCAATAAAGACATAGAAATTACAAAAGAGAGTCAAATTCTAAGGTCAAAAAGCACACCAACTGAATTTTTTAAAAAATCACTACAGCATCTCAGTAACAGACTTGACTAGGCAGAAGAAAGAACCAGTGAACTTAAAGACAGGGCAATGAAAATTATCCAGTCTGAGAGTAAGAACACAAATGAAAAAAGATGAACAGCTATGAAACGCCATCAAGCATACCAACACCAAGTACACCATGTACATAACAGGAATCCCAGAAGGAGAGGTGCGAGTGAATGGAACGCAAAGAATATTTGGAGAAATAATTGCCAAAACTTCCCATAAGTGATAAAAGATACAAATCTACACACACAAGAAGTTCAGTGAATTTCAAGTGAGATAAATACAAAGAAATCCACACTGAGACACATTATAATCAAACTGTCAAAAAGCCAAGAGCAAAGAGAAAAATCTTGAAATCAGCGAGAGACGAGCCACTGATTCACATACAAGGGATCCTCAATCAGATTAACAGCTGACTTATCATCAGAGACCAGGGGACCAAAAGGCAATGAAATGACATTTTAAAGTGATGGGCAGGATGGGGGTGATGCTTCCAACCAAGCATTGTATGATATATCCTACAAAAATACCCTTGAAAAATGAAGGAGAAATTTATGCCCACATATTAAATGGCTCCAATTGTATAAAATATCAGGAACAGGTAACAATCCACAGGGACATAAGTCAGACTGATGGCTTCCAGGGGCTAGGAGATGGGAAATGGGGAGAAACAATTTAATAAGTATGGGATTTCCTCTGGAGATAATGAAAATATTTTGGACTTTTATAGAGGGAGTGGTTACACAACGGTGTGAATATACTAAACGTCAAAGAATTATTCACACAAAAATTATTACTGTTAATTTCACCTCAGTAAAGAAAAATTAAAAAACGGAAAAAAAATGGCTTCTGACAAACTGATCAAAGTACTGAATCACAGGCAGCAGCAGAAGCAGCATGGACTACCCTAAGATCTCTTCCTTCCTTCTTTCCCTGCCGGGTGGAAATAAATATGGAGCCAGGGTACTGATTTAAGGTAATATGCTAACTGGGTGTTTGTAGCAATATCAAAAAGTAACGTAATATAGACTAATCCATATGGAACCATGAACTGCCAAGGACATGAGTTACCTGCCAGTCAAAGTAAGACCTTGCCCTTGGGTGCAGAGAGAAAACATGGCAGGGTGATCTTTATCAACAGCAACAGAATAAAATTCCACGTGTAAGGGCCACCTGAAGTTTGATTCTTTGATTTTGTATGTGCGTATTTTACAAGGATGTAAGAGCAGTTCAAAAACTATTTTAATTGAATTCATTCTATACATAGGTGCATCCCAATGACAATTACTGGCATCAATTCCAAACCAATAAATAAGAACATATGTATTTTACACATAGAATGTTAAGTCTGCCTGGGTATCCCCTGCACAACCCCAATGGTGCCTGTCCATCAGAGTCTGCAGCTCTGTGAAGGAGAACTTAACAGCACTCTAGGTGAACATGCCACTGCCTGATGCCGTCCACAAAGCTAGGCACATTTGCACGTCTGGGTACCATTACTCAGCTTCACAACCACAGGCCATGATGGCGCAGTTCTTCCAACTAGGCCATGCTGACAGAGATCTCGAGACGGTTGATGCTTTTTAGCATCCTGAAGTTTTGGTACAAAGATCACCACAAAAATGTTCAAGCATCAAAATATTTTAATTCTTCTGAAATGAAACAACTTTCTCTAAATAGCCCAGCAATAAAACTCAGTAATTCTATTGGGTTCAAAGCAGTTTAACAACGGAAAACGAATTATACAGTCAAAGGTGGTCCATTCTAGCTCTCCAGTGAACACATCTGTGTGTCCAGAATCGGTGGGTTCTTCGTCTCACTGACTCCAAGAATGAAGCCACGGACCCCTAGTTAGTTTTACAGTTCTTAAAAGCGGTGTGTCTGGAGTCGTTAGTTCCTTCTGATGTCCGGACATGTTGGGAGTTTCTTCCTTCTCTCCCAATGGGTTTGTGGTTTTGCTGACCTCAGGAGAGAAACTGCAAAACTTCGCTGTGAGTGTTACAGCTCTTAACAGCAATGCAGACCCTAAGAGTGAGCAGCAGCAAGATTTATTGCAAACAGTGAAAGAACAAAGCTACCACAGACTGAAAAAGAATCCAAAAAGGTTGCCGCTGCTGGCTCTGGCAGCCTGCTTTTATTCCCTTATCCGACCCCACCCACATCCTGCTGATTGGCCCATTTTACAGAGAGGTGATTGGTCCATTTTACAGAGAGCTGATTGGTCCGTTTTACAGAGAGCTAATTGGTCCGTTTTGACAGGGTGCTGATTGGTGCATTTACAATCGCTGACCTAGACACAGAGTGCTGATTGGTGTATTTACAATCCTCTCGCTAGATGTAAAAGTTCTCCAAGTCCCCACTAGATTAGCTAGACACAGAGCACTGATTGGTGCGTTTACAAACCTTGAGCTAGACACAGAGTGCTGATTGGTACATATACAATCCTCCGGCTAGACATGAAAGTTCTCCAAGTCCCCACCTGACTCAGGAGCCCAGATGGCTTCCACTAGTGGATCCCGCACCAGGGCCACAGGGGAGCTGCCCGCCAGTCCCACTCCAGGCACCTGCTCTTCTCAGCCCTTGGGGGTCTATGGGAGGCTCAGGCAGGAGGCTCAGGCAGCACAGGTGCCCACCGCGGGGGGCGGGGGAGGGTGGCATGGCAGGCTGCAGATCCCAAGCCCTGACCCCCGGGGAGGCGGCTGAGGCCCCACGAGAATTCGAGCGTGGCGCAGGTGGGCCGGCGGTGTTGGGAGACCCAGCGCCCTCTCCACAGCTGCTGGCCCAGGTACTACGCCCCTCACTGCCCAGGGCCAGTGGTGCCAGCTGGCTGCTCCGAGTGTGGGGCCGCTGCCCGCGCCCACCCGGATCTTGGGCTGGCCCGCGAGCACCGTGCACAGCCCTGGTTCCCGCCCGCACCCCTCCCTCCACACCTCCCTGCAAGCAAAGGGAGCCAGCTCCTGCCTCCACCAGCCCAGAAAGGGGCTCCTACAGTGCGTGGCCAAAGCAGACATCGAGACCCAGGAGGTGCAGTGAGCGAGCGAGCACTGCTAGCACGTTGTCACCTCTCATCTAGACTTGTTGAGTGTGAGTACCTGCACTTTCTAGAACAAACCATCAATTCTTTTGTTCCCTACAATTTTAAGTTCCAATCTGGTGAGCCCTAGGGTCCCTAGGTTTCATATTCTAGAGGCCTTTAAATCTAAAGAGTTCTTGGATAAATGGAAGGGCAAAGTAAATCTCAGGAAGTTTCCCACAGCAGCTATCTGACTGCATTCAAGAAAGAAATCTCTGTATTTTCCTTCAACTTCTCTCACACAGCCCAAAGTTGTTGGGAGGAGGTAAAGGAAAAAACATGAAGATTTATTTCATGGAGATAGCCAGCATAGAGGAAATTATTTACCTTTTTGACTTAGAACAACTAGAAAACAAGTTCCCAGTAATGGTCATCCCCTGCCTCACAGTACACATTAAAGTTAAGTTAGAGAATTTACAACCACACCCTTCTGATTGACACTATACTTATCAATCTCGTTACTCAACTGAGGGAAAAAAAACTGTTTCCATCAGCTAGACCTTTTCCTGCACTCCATGAAAAGCTCAAAAACTCAGGATGTCAAACTTAACTTTTTGCAATCACATAGCAAGGCCCAATCTGTCAAAGCCATACGATTCACTGCTTTTATTTCTACTGTTGGTTTGATTTTTTTTTTTTTCCTAGCTTGTGGGTTTCAGGGCAGACAAAGGCAGCTAAAAGTCTCAGGGAGAAAAAGAATCTCCAGTAGGCTGTACTATAGACATCCCCATTTATTGCATGTAACTTACTTCACTTCTCAACCCCACAGTTTAATCACCTGTATAAAACTGGCGCAGTAATACTCAGACTGCAAAGTCATTGTAAGGATTAGCAGTAGCATGAGGAAAACATCAGCTCATGTTAGGAATGCACTGATTATTACCTGGCATTATTTAGATGGATGAATAAGTTCACGTATGTATAGTGGGCAACACCTTGGTCTAACATTCTTTGGTTCTAATTATGATTATGATATCATATGATTTCCATGTGTTAGAGAGCAAGTCATAATTATCACCATTGTAAAAGGAGAAGTACATTCTACATCAGATCGACAAATCGTGTTCTATAAAACTCTACGAAGCCAGGCAGATACCTCAAGAGCCATGAGGACTCAATAGGAAGGTTGCTAAATTCTATGAGCTCACTATCAGTTATGACCTTCAAGTGTTAAAAATATTAATACAGAGGTATAACTTTTCCCGACAGGAAATAAAAGGCAATTACTATTTTAACATGCTACCAAACACACTGCCTATTGTTAAAATAATTGTTAAAATTTTTTGAGGCTGGGCAAGGTGGCTCATGCCTGTAATCCCAGCACTTTGGGAGGCCAAAGCAGGTAGATCACCTGAGGTCAGGAGTTCGAGACCAGCATGGCCAACATGGTGAAACCCCCCGTCTCTACTAAAAATACAAAAATTAGCCAGGTGTGGTGGCAGGCACCTGTAATCCCAGCTATTCAGGAGCAGCAGGAGAATCGCTTGAACACGGGAAGCAAAGGTTGCAGTGAGCTGAGATCACACCACTGCACTCCAGCTGGAGCGACAGAGTGAGACTCTGTCTCTAAAAAAAAAAAAAAAAAAAAAAAGTTTTTGTTGAAATAAATTATTTTAAATAACAGTGACTTCAGTTAAAATCCTAATTAATGAACTTATTAATAATTCAATAATAGTATTTCCAATGCTTCCCTTACAACTCTTTTTACCTTATGAAGAGAAGCTATGTAAATCCTGAGGCAAACAGCACGCTTAATGCTGAGCATTTAAAAGCATTCTCAGGCAGAAGGATCACTTGAGCCCAGGAATTCAAGGCTGCATGCAGTAAGCTATGATAACACCACTGCACTCCAGCCAGTGTGACAGAGTAAGATCCTGTCTCTAAAAATAAATAAATAGATCAGATAGAAATAAACTAGATAGATAGATAGATAGACAGACAGACAGAGATAATAAAAGCATTCCTGGCTAGGCGTGGTGGCTCAGGCCTGTAATCCCAGCACTTTTGGAGGCTGAGGTGGGTGAATCACCTGAGGTCAGGAGTTCAAGACTAGCCTGGCCAACATGGTGAAACCTCATCTCTACTAAAAATACAAAAAATTAGCCGGGGTGGTGGCTCACGCCTGTAATCCCAGCTACTTGGGAGGCTGAGGCAGGAGAGTTGCTTGAACCCGGGAGGCAGAGGTTGCAGAGAGCCAAGATCACACCACTATACTCCAGCCTGGCCAATAAAGTGAGACCCCATGTCAAAAAATTTAAAGAAAGCATTCCCAATGAAGACACAGCAAAAATGTTCACCTTCACTATTACTATTCAATATTTCATGGGAATTCCCAGCCAGCACAATTAAGAAAATAAGTAACAAGGATCAAAAAGAGACAATATTATCATTCTTTACTGACAGAATGATTACATATAATGATTCAAAAACATATACAAAGCATCAGACCTAATAAGAGTTTGGAAAGATTATAGGAAAAAAAAACTTTAAAAACGCTTTCCAATATTTCAATAACAATCAATTAAAAACAATTTTTAGAATTAGCAATAAACTCTACCAGGTACCTAGAAAAAAACTAAGACACAAGAACTTTATACACATAAAATTGTGCCAAAATACATTAAAATGTATTCAACTCTTCCAGCTTTATTGTGGTATAAGTGACAAATAAAAATTGTATATATTTTAGGTGAACAACGTAAGTTGATACACATATACACTGTGAAATGATTACCACAATCAGGCCAATTAACATATCCATCACCTCACGTAGTTACCATTTTTATCCTTGTGGTAAGAATACTTAAAATCTACTCTCTTAGCAAATTTCAAGTATACAAAACATTATTATTTTAGTTATAGCAACATTAGGTCTCCAAAACTAACTCATTGTGTAACTGAAAGTTTGTTCCCTTTGACCAACACCTACCCATTTCCCACAGGCCCAGCCCCTGCAGCCATCATTCGACACTCTGTTTCTGTGAGCCACGTTTTTAGATTCCACATATAAGTGAGACCATGTGGTATTTATCATTCCCTGGCTTGCTTATTTCACTTAGCGTAATGTCCTCCAGGCTTATCCATGTTGTTCAAAAAGGCAGGATTTCCTTTCTTTGAAGGCTGGCTAATACTCCTCTGCCTGTGTGTTTGTGTGCATGTGTGTGTGTGTCTGGATGTGTGTTTGTATGTGTATCACATTTTATCAGTTTATCCATTGATGGACATTAGGTTGTTCCCATATCTTGGCTATTGTGACTAATGCTGCAGTGTACATGGGGGTGTAGATTTATCTTCAAAACGCTGATTTTAATTACTTTGGATATATACCCAGAAGTAGAATTGTTGGATCATATGGTCGTTCTATAATTTTTTGAGGAAACTCTATACTGTTTACCATAATGGCAGTACCAATTTACATTCCCAGCATCAATGTATAAGGGTTCCCTTTTCTCCACAACCTCACCAACTCTTGTTATCTGTTGGTATTTTGAGAATAGCCATTCTCACAGGTGGGAGATCACATCTCATTGTAGTTCTGATTTGTATTTCCCTGATGATTGGTGATGTTGAGCACTTTTTCACATACTTGTTGCCATTTGTATGTCTTCTGTGAGTTGCCTTTACATTTCATTGTTTCCTTTGCTCTAAAGAAATATTTTAGTATGGTGTAGCCCAATTATTTGTTTTTACTTTTGTTGCTTGTGTTTTTGGTGTAATATTCAAAACATCACTTCTAAGATCCATCTTATTGAGCTTTCTCTCTCTGTTTTCTTCTAGGAGTTTTGTGGCTTCAGGCCTTTCCTTTAAATCTTTAATCAATTTTAACTTGATTTTTGTGTACAGTGTCAGATAACTCTCCAATTTCATTTCCTTTCATATTTTTTCTTTTTTGAATGAGGATATCCAGTTTTCCCAACACCATTAATTGAAAACAATGATCCTTTTCCCATTGTGTATTCATGGCACCTTTGTCAAAGATTAGTTGACCATATATGCATGGGTTTATTTATGGGCTTCCTATTCTGTTCCATTGGTCTATGTGTCTGTTTTTATGCCAGTACCATGGTTTTTTGGCTACTATAGCTTTGTAATATAATTTAAAATCAGGAGATGTGATGACTTCATTTTTGTTCTTCCTGTTAAAAATTGCTTGGGCTATTCGGGGTCTTTTGTGGTTCCCTATGAATTTTAGGATTGTTTTTTCTATTTCTGTGAAAAATGCCAATGAAATTTTGATAGACTGCATTGAATCTGTAGATCACTTTGGGTATTATGAATATTTTTATAATATTTATTATTCTGATCCATGAACATGGGGTATCTTCCCATTTGTGTATCATTCCATTTCTTTCATCAATGTTTCATAGTTTTTGGTGTATAGATCTTGCATATCCTTAAGTTTATTTATGTTATTATTTTTGATGCTATTGTAAATCAGACTGATTTCTTAATTTCTTTTTCAGATAATGTGTTATTAGTGTACAGAAACACAGCTGCTTTTTATATCCTGCAACTTTACTAAATTCATTTATAGTTCTAATTAGTTTTGGGGTGGTGGCTTTAGGAATTTCTATTACAAGATCACATCTCCTGCAATCAGAAACAATTTCCTCCTTCCCAATTTGGATGACTAATAAAATAAACAAATAAAATAAAATTAAAAAATAAAATTATTTTTACTGCCTAATTGCTGTGACTAGGATTTCCACTACTACTTTAAATAAAAGTGGTGAGAGTGGGCATCCTTGTCTTGTTCCTGATTTTAGAGAAAAAGCTTTCAACCATTTATGGTTGACTATGATGGTAGCTTGTGAAATATGACCTTTATTGTGTTGAGGCATATTATTTCTATACCTAAATTTGTTTAGAGTTTTTGTCATAAAAGATTGTAGAATTTTGTCAAATGTTGGTTTAAATATTTGAGATAATCATATAATTTTTGTCCTTCATTCTTTCTGTTAATGTGTTGTACCACACTTACTGATTATTTATATTGAACCATCTTTGTATCCCAGGGATAAATCCCACTTATTTGTTTAATATGCAATTGAATTCAGCTTTCTAGTATTGTGCTAAAGATTTCTGCACATATATTCATCAGGGATATTGGCTTGTAATTTTCTTTCCTTGTACAATTTTTGCCTGGCTTTGCTCTCAGGGTAATGCTAGCCTCATAAAGCAAGTTGGAAGGTGTTCCTTCTTGCTATGGTTTGAATATGCCCCCCAAAGTTAATGTGTTAGAAACTTAATCCCCAATGCAACAGTGTTAGGAAGTAGGGCCTAATGGGAGGTGCTTAGGTCATGAGGGTTCCATCCTTATGAATGCATTAATGCTGATTATAAAAGGGCTTCAAGCTGTGAGTTCCATCTCTTGCTCTCTCACACTCTTTTTCTCTTCTGCCTTCTGCTATGCAATGACATAGCAAGAGGGTCCTCACCAGATGTGGGCCCCTAGATCTTGGACTTCCCAGTCTCCAAAACTGTAAGAAATTAATTTATTTTCTGTGTAAATTACCAAGTCTGTGGTATTTTGTTACAGCAACACAAAATAGACTAAGACATTTTCTCTTCAATTTTTTTCGGAAGAGTTTGAGAAGCACTGGTATTAATTCTTCTTTAAATGTTTGGTAGAATTCATCAGTAAAGCCATCGGATCCTGGACTTTTCTTTGATGGAAAGATTTTTGTTACTGATTCAAACTTCTTACTCATTATTAGTCTGTTAAGACTTCTTTTTCTTCACGATTAAGTCCAAGACTTCTTTTTCTTCACGATTAAGTCTTTGTAGGTTGTGTGTTTCTAGGAATTTATCCATTACTTCTGGGCTAATTTATTGGCATGTAAGTGTTTGTAGTACTCTCTTAGGATCCTTTGTAATCCTGTGGTATCAATTGTAATGTCTTCCCTTTCATTTCTGATTTCATTTTAGTCTTCTTTTTTCTTAGTCTAACGCTATGTCAATTTCATTTATCTTTTCAAAAAACCAACTCTTAGTTTTGCTGATCTTTTCTATTATTTTTCTAAATTCTATTTCACGTACTTCTTCTCTGATCTTTACTATATCCTTCCTTCTACTAATTTTAAGTTTAGTTTGTTCTTTTTCTAGTTTCTCAATATGTAATGATAGGCTGTTTATTTGAGATCTTTCATTTTTCTTCATGTAGGCATTTTTCACTATAAACTTTCCTCTTAAAACTGCTTTTGCTGCATCACCTATGATATGGTTTGGCTCTGTGTCCCCATGCAAATCTTACCTCAAATTGTAATCCCCATGTGTTGAGGGAGGGAACTGGTGGGAAGTGACTGGATCACAGAGGTGGTTTGCCCCATGCTGTTCTCGTGTTAGTGACTGAGTTCTCATGAGAGCTGATGGCTTTTAAGTGTGGCACTTCCTCATTCTCTCCTGCTGCCTTATGAAGATGTGCCTTGTTTCCCCTTCACCTTCTGCCATGATCGTTTCTTGAGGCCTCCCCACCCATGTGGAACTGCGAGTCAATTAAACCTCTTTTCTTTATAAATTACCCAGTCTCAGTATCTTTATAAGTGTGAGAATGGACTAATATACCCTAAGTTTTGGTACACTGTGTTTTCATTTTCATTTGTCTCAAGATATTTTTTAATTTTCCTACTGACTTCTTCTGCTCCATTGGTTGGGAGTATGTTGTTTGATTTCCACATATTTGTAATTTTCCCAATTTCCTTCCATTATTTATTTCTAGTTTCATAACACTATGATCAGAAAGAAATATTATATAATTTGATATATAATTAAAATATAATTTCAATCTGCTTAAATACATTAAGACTTGTTTTGTGGCCCAACGTATAACCTATCCTGAAGAATGTTCCATGTATACTTGAGGAGAATTTGTACTCTGCTGCTGTTGAATAGAATGTTCTGTATATATCTGTTAGGTCTACTTGGTATAAAGTGTAAAGTCTAATGTTTCCTTACTATTTTCTCTCTGGATATCCTGTCTGTAGTTGAAAGTTAGATAATGAGGTCCCTCATTATTACTGTATGGCTGTCTATTTCTCCTTTCAGATCTATTAATATTTGCTGTATATTATTTAGGTGGTCTGATGTTGGGTACATATATAATTATTGTATCCTCTTAATGAATTGATCCCTTTTTCATTACATAATGACCTTTTTGATCTCTTTTAAAGTTTTGTAGTTAAATTATATTTTGTCTGATATAAACATAGCTACCCCTGCTCTCTTTTGGTTTCCATTTGCAAGAAATATCTTAATTCCTTCACATTCGGTTTATGTACATCTTTAAAGTTGAAGTGATTTTCTTACGGCAGCATATTGTTGAGTCTTGTTTTTAAATCTATTCAGCCAATCTGTCTTTTGATTGGATAATTTAATGCATTTACATTCAAGGTAATTACTGATAGATAAGAACTTTCAATTGTCATTTTGTTAATTTGTTTCTGGATGTTTTGAGGATGCCTCGATCCTTTCTTCCTCCCTTGCTGTCTTCCTTTGTGACTTGACAATTTTCTGTAGCAGTATGCTTTGATTCCTTTCTCTTCATCTTTTTTGTATCTACTACATGTGTTTGCTTTGTCATTACCATGAGGCTTACATAAAGCATATTATAGTTATAATAGTTTAAGCTGATAAAAACTTAACTTGTTTGTTTGTTTTGAGACAGAGGCTTGCTCTGTTGCCCAGGCTGGAGTGCAGTGGCATGATCATAACTCACTGCAGCTTCTAACTTATTGAGAGGTGATCCTCTCACCCAAGCCTCCTGGGTACCTGGGACTACTGGTGCACACACTGGGCTATTTTTTTTTTTTTTTTTTTTTTGAGAAATGAGGTCTCACACTATGTTGCCCAGGCTGACGTCAAACACCTAGGCTCAAGCAATCCTCTTGCTTTGTCCTCTCAAAGTGCTGGGATTACAAGTGTGAGCCACCATGCCTAGCCAAAAACTTAACTTTGATAACATACAAAAACTCTACACTACTTTCTGATAGTGAAGTGTAAGTAAATTCTTCCTAATTGTTAATTACATATTGTGTAAATGAACTAAACTCTCTTAGAGAAAGGCAGAGATTGGCAGAATAAATTAGAAACTTGTGGAACTATATGCTGTCTACAAGAGACTCACTTTAGATTAAAAGACAAAAACAGGTTGAAAGTAAAAGGACAGAAAAAGATATTTCACGTGAACAGAAACCAAAATAGAGCTGGAGTGTATACACTAATATCAGATGAAATACACTTTAAGATAAAAATTGCTACTAAAAACAAAGCAGCACAATATACACTAATAAAATGGTCAAGTCATTAAGAAAATACTGCAATTATAAATATACCACACCTACTCAACAGAGTCCTAAAAATATCTGAAGCAAAAAATTGACAGAATTGAAATACAAAACAGGGAATTCAACAATAATCGTTGGAGAATTAAATACCTCAATTTCAATAATGAATAGAACAAATAGAGTAACAGCAAGGAAACAGAAGACTTGAACAACACTATAAACCAATCTATAGAACACTCAACCCAACAGCAGCAGAATACACATTATTCTCAAGCGTACATGGAACATTTTCCTGATGAAACATATATTGGGCCAAAAAACAAGTCTCTGTAAATCTTTAAAGATTCAAATAATGCAAAACATGTTCTCTGATCACAAAAGAATAAATTAAGAAATCAATCACAAAAGGAAAACTTGAAATTCACAAATATATGCAAATTAACAACACATTCCACTGGCCAATGGGTCAAAGAAGAATTTACAAGAGAACTTAGAAAATACTTTGAGATAAAATAAAAATAAAATACAACATACTAAAGCTTAATATTTCATATCAGAGTTTAATCCATTTGAATAAAAGCAGTGTTCAGAGGGAAATTTGTATCTGTAAATGCCTTCACTAATAAAATTAAAAACTCTCAAATCAATAATCTAACCTTCCACCATAAGAAACTTAAAAAAGAGCAAACTAATCTAAATCAAACACACACAAAAAAGAGACTGGAGCCAAAATATATTAGAGAATAGAAAAACAACATAGAAAATCAACAAAACCAAAGTTGGTTCTTTGAAAAGATCAACAATATTGACAAACTTTAGCTAGGCTGAGCAAAGAAAAAATAGAAGACTCCAATTACTAAAATCAGGAATGAAAGAGAAGATATCGGAATTCTAAGAAAATACTATGAAAGCTGGATACCATCAAATTAGATACCCTAGATGAAATGGACAAGTTCTTAGAAACACACAATCTACCAAAATTGACTCAAGAAGAAATAGATCTGTAGCTAATAAAGAAATGAGTCAACTTTTCTAAAAAAAAAATCTCCCAATGAGGAAAGCCTCGACCAGATGGTTTCATTGGGGTACTCTACAAAATGTTTAAAGAAAAATTAACAACATTATTTCTCAAACTCTTACAAAGAGTAGAAGAGAAGGGAATACTTCCTAATTCATTCTGTGGAAGTGAAACACATCAAAAGTAAAAACTACAGATCAATAACCGTTGTGACTACAGATGCAAACATTCTCAACAAAACATTAGCAAATGGAATCTAACAGCATATGAAAGGAGTCATTCACCATGACCAAGTAGAGTTTATCCCAGAAATGTGAGGTTGGTTCAACATATAAAAATTAATCAACATAATAAAGCATATTAGCACAAACCCACATGATCATCTCAATAGATGCAGAAAAAGTATTTGACAAATTCCAGCATCTTTTCATGATAAAAATTCTCAACAAATTAGAAACAGAAAAGAAAATTTCTCAACCTGACAAAGGGCATCCGTGAAAAACCAATAGCTAACATCATACTTAACAGGGAAAGACTGAAAGCTTTGCTCCTAAGATCAGAAAGAAGACAAGGATGTCTACTTCTCACCACTTCTATTCGACATTTTACTGGAGGTTATAGCCAGGGCAAAAAAGAATGTTGTAGGCAAGAAGATGAAATAAAATGCATCCATACTGAAAAGGAAGAAGTAAAAGTATCTCTGTTCACAGATGACCTAATTTTACATAGAAAAAAAACCTAAATAATAAACCCACATACATATTGAGGCTAATAAATTCGGCAAGGTGACAGGATATAAGTTCAATGTACAAAAATCAGTTGTATTTGTATACACACAATGAAAAATTTTAAAATGAAATGAAGAAGACAATTCCATCAACAATACCAGTAAAAAGAATAAAATATTCAGAAAAAATCTAACTAAAGAAGTGTAAGACATATACACTAAAAACCATAAAACATTGTTGAAATAAATTAAAGACTGAAATAAATGAAAATATATCTAATGTTAATGGACAGATTCAAAGCAATTCCTATCAAAAATCTCGAGATTTTTTTTTTTGCAAGGATCAACAAACTAATCCTACAATTCATATGGAAATTCCTGAAACCCAGACAAGTCAAAATAATCTTGAAAAAGAACAAAGTGAGAGGAATCACACTTTCTGATTTCCAAATTTACTACAATAATACAGTAATCAAGACAGTGTGATACTGGTATAAGACAGTCAAATAGATCAGTGAAACAGATCTATGGCCAAGTAACTTTCAACAAGAGCGCCAAGACCATTCAATAAGGAAAGAGTAATTTTCTCAAGAAATGGTTCTAAAACTAGATATGCACATACAAAGGAATGAAGTTGGACCCCACCTTATACCATATACCAAAATTAATGCAAAATGAATCAAAGGCCTAATGTAAGAGCTATAACTATAAAATCCTAGAAAAAAAAAGCATAGATATAAATCTGTGCAACTTTGAGTTAAGGAAAAGTTTCTTGGAAAGGACACTGAAAGCACATAAGACCAAAGAAAAAAATAGATGAATTGAACCTCATCGAAATTTAAAACTTTTATGTTTCAATCAGTCCTATCCACAAAATGAAAAGACAACCCATAGAATGAGAGAAGACATTTATAAATCATATGTCTGATAAAGGTCTAGTAACCAGCATATATAAAGGACCCTAGCACTCAACGACAAGAAGTCAAATAACTCAACTAGGAAAAGGGCTAAGGATTTGAACAAAAATTTCTCCTAAGAAGATACACAAATGGCCAATAAAAGCATGAAAAGATCTTTAGGGAAGTTCAACATCATTGGCCATTAGGAAAATACAGACCAAAACCACAATGACATACCAATTTCACACCCACTAGGATGGCTAGAATAAAGAGAAAAAAAAACAGAAAAGAAGTGTTGGCAAGAATATGAAGAAACTGGAACTCATACGTTGCTGATAGGAATGCAAAATGTTGCAGCTGCTTTGGAAAACAGTCTGGTAGTTAAACACTGAATTACCATATGACTCTGTAATTCTACCCTTACATATATACCTGACAGTATTGAAAAGATATGTTCACACAAAATCCAGTACACTAAATGTTCACAGCGGCAATCATAATAGTCTAAAAGTGGAAAGAAACCAAATGTTCATCAATTGATAAATGGTTAAACAAAATGTGGTATATACATATGGAATGTCCTTTTCCACACAAAGGAAGTGCTACTGCATGCTATAACATGGATGAACCTTGTAAACATTATGCTAAGTAAAAGAAGCCAAATACAAAAGGCCACATATTGTATGATTCCAGTTATATGAAATGTCCAGAATAGGCAAAATCATAGAAACAGAAAGTAGATTTGAGGTGCCAAGGGTTAGAGGATTGGGCAATTGGAGGTGACTGCTAACAGGTATGAGATTTCTTTTTGGGGTGATGGAAATATTCCGGAATTAGGTCATGATGATAAACGTAACACTGTGACTATACTAAAAAAAAACACTAACCTGTATACTTCAAAATGGTGACTAGTATATTATGTGAATAATACCTCAATAATTAAAAGAAGTAAGAGTAATAAAATGATCTTAATCAGCCAGCTATGCTAGAGCAAATAAAGCTAAATATCTTTTTAGAATCTAGAGAAAATAAAATTACAAAATTATCATACTAACAGACAATTAATGAGTATGCAGCAAAAAACTATTACAAAGATGGGTCATGCAATTCTTTAATTTATAAATGTTATTTTTCTTGACTGTGTGGTATATTTCACGCATTTAAAGCATTTTTAAGTTTATAATTCGTTGTGATTTGTTTCTTCATTCCAAATAAATACCCACTGCAATGACTAAATTTGTATTTACAATTTTGTATTCTTTCTGTTAAAAGAACTGAGATGGGCCCTACAAAACTTGAATCCTCCACTGGAGATACCTTTTCACAACCACCACAGTAGCTAAAATTAAAAAGTCTAATAATACTTGGTATTGGAGAGAAAGTAGATGAATGTTAACCTCCTTGGCCTTACTAGGAGTACAGATTGATTTAAACAATTTGAAGAGCAGTTTGCAGATTATAGTGGCATTAAGGTGCCCCAGGAACTCTACTTCTAGAGACAGGCTCTACCAACATGTTTCTACCTATGCAACCCTGCAGCATGTTGTAAAGGCAGAACACCAGAAACAGGCTAAATGGTCAGCAACAACACAACACAGAAGATTGGGATATGTTCTCAGAAGGGCACTCTAGAGGAGTTAAATGACTTTATGCAGATCAACCCACATGGAAGTGGAAAACAATATCAACTGTGAAAAGCAAGTTTCAGAATGACATGCACAGTTAAAACCATTTGTGTGATGTTTTGAAACATGCACACAAGTACTACATATTGATCCCAGAAACAAAGAAATGAAGTAAAAAAGAAATTCCTCTTCGTTTACAGAGGGAATAGACAGGTTGGAAAAGGACATGAGAAACTGTAACTTGATCTGTGATATTGTGAGACACCGTGAAGAAGAACTGAAGCGTGTGTTTCCAAGTTTAGGCATCCATGAACTCTGCATCGTGCTTTTATACTTCTTAGGATTCTTAGGCTCACTCTCTGACTTTTTCTATTTGAAGCTGGATTCAGACTACTTACATGAGTGGAGGAAATAGTTGAATCTTAAAGATCAAACTCACCAACAAAGAAGTGGGGAAAGCAATCATGAGTAATTCATGAAATGCTAAGTAAAATAATAATGCATTCATAACATCTTTCATCTATCAAACTAGAAGCTCTTGTGTCTTCCATGATGATACCCAGGGCTGGCACTGTCATGTTAGGTCATTAGAAAGCCTTGAAAACATATTTATCCCTTTGCAGAAGCAGGTCTAATCTGGTTACTTCTCATAAGGATATTCTCCTGAAGTTGTGCAAAGATTTTGATACAAGGATGTACAATGCCAAGTCACCTTGTAGATGACAAGAGAAAAAGGAGAAAAAATGTCCAACAACTGTTTGTTAAATTGGAATATCTTAGACAAACCATAAACATAGAGTGGATACTTATAAAGCAATAAAAATGGCATGGAGAACGTTTAAGTGTTTAGAAAACATGTTCACCCTGGGCAGAGCTCACCCCTAGTGCCACAAAGCCATTGTAGCCAGACTGCCTCTCTAGGTTCTTCGTCTGTGGGCAAGGCATCTCGGAAAGAAAAACAGCAGCACCAGTCAGGGGCTTATGGATAAAACTCCCATCTCCCTTGGACAGAGCACCTGGGGGATGGGGCAGCTGTGGGCACAGCTTCAGCAGACTTAAATATTCCTGCCTGCCAGCTCTGAAGCGAGCAGTGGATCTTCCAGCACAGCACTCGAGCTCTGCTAAGGGACAGACTGCCTCCTCTAGCGGGTCCCTGACCCCAGTGCCTCCTGATGGGGAGACACCTCCCAGCAGGGGTTGACAGACACCTCATACAGGAGAGCTCTGGCTGGCATCTGGCAGGTGCCCCTCTGAGATGAAGCTTCCAGAGGAAGAAGCAGGCAGCAATCTTTGCTGTTCTGCAGCCTCCACTGATGATACCCAGGAAAACAGGGTCTGGAGTGGACCTCCAGCAAACTCCAGAAGACCTGAAGATGAGAGGCCTGATGACCATTAGAAGGAAAACTAACAAACAGAAAGCAATAGCATCAACATCAACAAAAAGGACAACCAAGCAAAAACACCATCCGAAGGTCACCAACAGCAAAGACCAAAGGTAGATAAATCCATGAAGATGAGGAAAAACCAGAGCAAAAAGGCTGAAAATTCCAAAAACCAGAATACCTCTTCTCCTCCAAAGGATCACAACTCCTTGCCAACAAGAAAACAAAACTGGACAGAGAATGAGTTTGATGAACTGACAGAAGTCGGCTTCAGAAAATGAGTAATAACAAACTCCTCCTAGCTAAAGAAGCATGTTCTCACCCAATGCAAGGAAGCTAAGAGCCTTGAAAAAGGTTAGAGGAATTGCTAACTAGAATAGCCAGTTTAGAGAAGAACATAAATGACCTGATGGAGCTGAAAAACACAACACGAGAACTTCATGAAGCATACACAAGTAACAGTAGCCCAACCTATCAAGCAAAAGAAAAGATACCAGAGATTGAAGATTAACTTAATGAAATAAGTGTGAAGACAAGATTAGAGAAAAAAGAATGAAAAGGAACAAAGCCTCCAAGAAATATGGGACTATGTGAAAAGACCAAACCTATGATTGATTGGTGTACCTGAAAGTGACAGGGAGAATGGAACCAAGTTGGAAAACACACTTCAGGATATCATCCAGGAGAATTTCCCCAACCTAGCAAGACAAGCCAACATTCAAATTCAGGAACTAGAGAGACCACCACAAAGATATTCCTCGAGAAGAGCAACCCCAAGACACATAATCATCAGATTCACCAAGATTGAAATGAAGGAAAAAATGTTAAGGGCAGCCAGAGAGAAAGGTCGAGCTACCCACAAAGGGAAGCCCATCAGACTAACAGCAGATCTCTCTGCAGAAACCCTACAAGCCAGAAGTGAGTAGCGGCCAATATTCAATGTTCTTAAAGAACAGAATTTTCAACCCAGAATTTCATATCCAGCCAAACTAACCTTCATAAGTGAAGGAGAAACAGAATCTTTTGCAGACAAGCAAATGCTGAGGGATTTTGTCACCACCAGGCCTGCCTTACAAGACCTCCTGAAGGAAGCACTAAATATGGAAAGGAAAAACCGGCACAGCCACTGCAAAAACAAACCAAAATGTAAAGATTGTCAACACTATGAAGAAACTGCATCAATAATGGGCAAAATAACCAGCTAGGATCATAATGACAGGATCAAATTCCCACATAATATTAACCTTAAATGTAAACGGGCTAAATGCCCCCAATTAAAAGGCAAAGACTGGCAAATTGGATAAAGAGTCAAGACCCATCCGTGTGCTGTATTTAGGAGACCCATCTCACATGCAAAGATACACTAGGCTCAAAATAAAGGGATGGAGGAAGATTTACCAAGCAAATGGAAAGCAAAAAAAAAAGTAGGGGTTGCAATCCTAGTCTCTGATAAAACAGACTTTAAACCAACAAAAATCAAAAAAGACAAACAAGGGTATTACATAATGGTAAAAGAATCAATGCAACAAGAAGAGCTAACTATCCTAAATACAGATGCACACAATACAGGAGCACCCAGATTCATAAAGCAAGTTCTTAGAGACCTACAGAGAGGCTTAGATTCCCACACAATAATAGTGGGAGAATTTAACACCCCATTGTTGATATTAGACAGATCAACGAGACAGAAAATTGACAAGGACATTCAGGACTTGAACTCAGCTCTGCACCAAGCAGACCTAATAAACATCTACAGAACTCTCCACCCCAAATCAACAGAGTATACATTCTTCCCAGGACTACATAGGACTTATTCTAAAATTGACCACATAATTGGAAGTAAAACACTCCTCAGCAAATGCTAAAGAACAGAAATCATAACAAACAGTCTCTCAGACCACAGTGCAATCAAATTAGAACTCAGGATTAAGAAACTCACTCAGAACTGCACAACTACATGGAAACTGAACAACCTGCTACTGAATGACTACTGGGTAAATAACGAAATTAAGGCAGAAACCAATGAGAACAAAAACACAACATACCGGAATCTCTGGGACAGCTAAAGTAGTGTTTAGAGGGAAATTTATAGCACTAAAATGCCCACAGGAGAAAGTGGGAAAGATCTAAAATCAACACCCTAACATCACAATGAAAAGAAGTAGAGAAGCAAGAGTAAATAAATTCAAAAGCTAGCAGAAGACAAGAAATAACTAAGATCAAAGCAGAACTGAAGGAGATAGAGACATGAAAAACCCTTCAAAAAATCGGTGAATCCAGGAGCAGGTTTTTTGAAAAGATTAACAAAATAGGCCGCTAGCCAGACTAATAAAGAAGAAAAGAGAGAAAACTCAAACAGACACAATAAAAAATGATAAAGGGGAGATTACCACTGACCCCACAGAAACACAAACTACAATCAGAGAATACTATAAACACCTCTATGCAAATAAGCTAGAAAATCTAGAAGAAATGGATAAATTCCTGGACACACCCTCCCAAACTAAACCAGGAAGAAATCAAATCCCTGAATAGACCAATAACAAGTTCTGAAATTGAGGCAGTAATTAATAGCCTACCAACCAAAAAAAGCCCAGGACCAGATGGATTTACAGCCAAATTCTACCAGAGGCACAAAGAGGAGCTGGTACTGTTCCTTCTGAAACTATTCCAAACAACAGAAAAAGAGGGACTCCTCCCTAACTCATTTTATGAGGCCAGCATCATCCTGATACCAAAACCTGGCAGAGACACAACAAAAAAAGAAAATTTCAGGCCAACATCCCTGATGAACACGAATGTGAAAATCCTCAGTAAAATACTGGCAAACCGAACCAGCAGCACATTAAAAAGCTTATCCACCACAATCAAGTTGGCTTCATCCCTGGGATGCAAGGCTGGTTCGATATACACAAATCAATAAATGTAATTCATCACATAAACAGAACCAATGACAAAAACCACATGATTATCTCAATAGATGCAGAAAAAGGTCTTTGATAAAATTCAACACCCCTTCATGCTAAAAATTGTCAATAAACTAGGTATTGATGGAACACATCTCAAGATAATAAGAGCTATTTATGACAAACCCACAGCCAATATCATACTGACTGGGCAAAAGCTGGAAGCATTCCCTTTGAAACCAGCACAAGACAAGGATGCCCTCTCTCACCACTCCTATTCAACAGAGTACTGGAAGTTCTGGCCAGGGCAATCAGGCAAGAGAAAGAAATAAAGGGTATTCAAGTAGGAAAAGAGGAAGTCAAATTATCTCTGTTTGCAGGTGACATGATTGTATATTTAGAAAACCCCATCATCTCAGCCCAAAAACTCCTTAAGCTGATAAGTAACTTCAGCAAAGTCTCAGGATACAAAATCAATATGCCTATACACCAATAATAGATAAACAGAGAGCCAAATCATGAGCAAACTCCCATTCACAATTGCTACAAAGAGAATAAAATACCTAGGAATACAGCTTGCAAGGGATGCGTAGGACCTCTTCAAGGAGAACTACAAACCACTGCTCAGGGAAATAAGAGAGGACACAAACAAATGGAAAAACATTCCACACTCATGGATAGGGAGAATCAATATCATGAAAATGTCCATATTGCCCAAAGTAATTTATAGATTCAATGCTATTCCCATCAAGCTACCATTGACTTTCTTCACAAAATTAGAAAAAAAATTACTTTAAATTTCATATGGAACCAAAAAAGAGCCTGTACAGCCAAGACAATCCCAGGCGAAAAGAACAAAGCTGGAGGGCATCACACTACCTGACTTCAAACTATACTGCAAGACTACAGTAACCAAAACAGCATGGTACTGGTACCAAAACAGACATACAGGCCAACGGAACAGAACAGAGGCCTCAGAAATGACACCACACATCTACAACCAAATGATCTTTGACAGACCTGACAAAAATAAGCAATGGGGAAAGGATTCCATATTTACTAAATGGTGTTGGGAAAACTGGCTAGCCATATGCAGAAAACTGAAACTGGATCCCTTCTTTTTATCTTATACAAAAATCAACTTGAGATGGATTAAAGATTTTAACATAAGACCTAAAACCATAAAAACCCCAGAATAAAACCTAGGCAATACCATTCAGGACACAGGCATGAGCAAAGACTTTATGACTAAAACACCAAAAGCAATGGCAACAAAAGCCAAAATTGACAAATGGAATCTAATTAAACTAAAGAGCTTCTGCACAGCAAAAGAAACTATCATCAGAGTGAACAGGCAACCTACAAAATGGAAGAAAATTTTTGCAATCTATTCATCTGACAAAGGGGTAATATCCAGAATCTACAAGGAACTTAAATTTACAACAAAAAACAAACAATCCCATCAAAAAGTGGGTGAAGGATATGAACAGACACTTTTCAAAAGAAGACATTTATGTAGCCAGCAAACATATGAAAAAAAAAATTATCACTGGTCATTAGAGAAATGCAAATCAAAACCACGATGAGATGCCATCTCATGCCAGTTAGAATGGCGATCATTAAAAAGTCAGGAAACAAAAGATGCTGGAGAGGATGTGGAGAAACAGGAACACTTTTACACCATTGGTGGGAGTGTAAATTAGTTCACCCATTGTGGAAGATAGTGTGGCAGTTGCTCAAGGATCTAGAACTAGAAATACTATTTGAACTAGCAATCCCATTACTGGGTATATACCCAAAGGATTATAAATCATTCTACTATAAAGATACATGCACACGTATGTTTATTGCAGCATTACTCACAACAGCAAAAACTTGGAACCAACCCAAATGCCCATCAATGTTAGACTAGATAAAAATGTGGCACATATACACCTGTAATCCAGCACTTTGGGAGGCTGAGGCAGGCGGATCACGAGGTCAGGAGATCGAGACCATCCTGGCTAACACGGTGAAACCCCGTCTCTACTAAAAATACAAAAAAAATTAGCCAGGCATGGTGGCTGGCACCTGTAGTCCCAGCTACTCAGGAGACTGAGGCAGGAGAATGGGTGAACCCGGGAGGCGGAGCTTGCAGTGAGCCGAGATCACACGACTGCACTCCAGCCTGGGCAACAGAGTGAGACTCCATCTCAAAAAAAAAGAAAATGTGGCACATATGCACCATGGAATACTATGCAGCCATAAAAAAGAATGAGTTCATGTCCTTTGCAGGGACATGGATGAAGCTGGAAACCATCATTATCAACAAACTAACATGGGAAGAGAAAACCAAACACCACATGTTCTCACTCACAAGTGGGAGGTGAACAATGAGAACATATGGGCACAGGGAGGGGAATATTACACACAGGGGCCTGTCGGGGGGTGGGGAGCAAGGGGAGGGATAGCATTAGGAGAAATAACTAACGTAGATGACGGGTTGATGGGTGCAGCAAACCACCATGGCACATGTATACCTATGTAACAAACCTGCAGGTCTGCACATGTATCCCAGAACTTAAGAGTATAATTTTAAAATGAAAGAAAGAAAAAAATGAAAACATGCTCCCATGTGTTAAGTGGGTTTCCTGCAGAGGAGGGCTCATTTTGACATAAGAATCCCAAAGCAGCCTCCTTATATCCATAGTGTCAGAGATTTTACTTTTTTTCTTCTTCTTTTTTTTTTTTTTGAGATAGAGTCTTGCTCTGTTGCCCAGTGGCGTGATCTCAGCTCACTGCAACCTCTACCTCCTGAGTTCAAGTGATTCTCTCTCCTCAGCCTCCCAAGTAACTGGGATTACAGGCGTGTGCCACCACGCCCAGCTGATTTTTTTTTTTTTTTTTTTTGTAGTTTTAGTAGAGACGGGGTTTCACCGTGTTGGCCAGGCTGGTCTCCAACTCCTGGCCTCAAGTGATCTGCCTGCCTTGGCCTCCCAAAGTGCTGGGATTACAGGTGTGAGCCACCACACCCGGCTGAGAGTGTCAGAGATTTGTCAAAGGGCCTGTAAGTATCCTGGCCTGAAACCTCACAGGTCACTTCTGAAGGATAAAAACTGACCTGTCACTTCTGCACCATTGGTTTCTGGTCTTCCATCACTTCCAGCCTCGAAGGGTGCTCCCAGAGCTTAGTATATGCATAACAAACCCCTTACCCCAGCATATCTAGGATGCTAACAACTGTAAGGCACAACACAAGAGAAAACGTATGCTGCCAATAAATGCTGACGTGTTATCTATTGTAAAGAAGCATGCAGGCCCTGGCAGTGTTGAAATGTGAAAATATGCACATCCAGCAATCAAAACACCTCATGCATACTACAATATTAACAGAGATTGTTTCAGAATTATGAAATCAGGGCCGCTGCTTTGGCTCATCTGTATTTTCTAAACTTTCTATGGTGAACGATATCACTGCCAATATTTGAAAAATTGTAAATAAACGTTATTTTAAAGAAAAAAGTGAAATGAGCCAACCAGAACTGCCATGAACCTAATGAAACTAAAGCTTTGTGGCCTTCCAAAGGCCCCCGAAAGAAGCCCTAGTTTGTTTGTATTTGTATTTTTTGTTATTTGTCATAAAAACAACCCCTCAAACTACACATGCTTCAGGCCCCATAAAGCTATGATCCCTCTTGGATTCAACAAATATGGGGTACCTAACAAGTCCACGTGGACTGCATTAAAAGACAGAGAGAAATAGAAACATTTCAGCTTAAGTGAGGACACAAGCAAGCCCAGATAACCACACCAAGGCAACAAGACCAATAATCCCTCTCCCTTTCCTAATTATCACTCCTGCTGCTATGGACTGAACTGTGTCCCACCAAAATTCATATGTTGAGGCACTAACCCCAATGGGATGGTATTAGGAGATGGGGAGGTGATTAGGGATGGATGAAGCCATGAGTGTGGAGGCCCCATGTTGGGATTAGTGACCTTATAAGAACAGGAAGAAACACCAGAGCTTTCTGTCTCCATCATGCAAGGACACAGCAAGAAGGTGGCCATCTGCAAACCAGGATATGAGCCCTCACCAGGAATTGAATCTGCGAGCACTTTGACCTGGGACTTCTCAGCCTCCAGAATTGTGAGAAATAAATGTCTATTGTTTAAGCCACCCAGTTTATGGCATCCTGTTAGAGAGCAGCCCGAACTGACTAAAACACCCCCATACTCCATCTCTAGTGATTATAGCTGGTAATGCACAAATCCACTGGTCAACTCTCAGATATTGAAGCCACCGCCACGCTCTATAGTTTGGTTCCATTGAAGTTTTATAAGTAAATAATGAACTGCCAATGTTGTATCAATGCTATGGGGAATATTCACCCAAGGATTCTTTCTTTTCTCCGAAATCTCTCACGTTCTTTAAAAAGTCAGCCTCTTTTCATCTGCAGTGAGATTTTCTCTCTAAATCCTTCTTTAAACACTCCTTTTGTGTGACGTCTTAGCCTTAAGTACTGAGCCTTAAAGAAAAGCTGTTTTCCACTCACTGCCTTGTTTTAGATATGCTCTCCCTGAGCTTTCAAAATGGCAAAATAAAGAATCTTAGGGACCACGAGGGCCACCTGCTTTGAACTACCCAGCAGTAAAGGGGCCAAGTGACAAAGCTAGTCGGTACACCCAGTCCAAAGCACCCTAAAGCCAAACGCAACAGAACACTTTGTCAAATTAATTATTAGGCTGCATCAAAATATGAAGCCACTAAAAGCGGATGTGCTCTATTTGAAAAGGAATTTAAAAACCCTAAGGTTCCATGGAATCTAGTTTGAAAACTACTGGTCAACGTTAGCAAGAAGCAAACAAAATGAGGAATTTTTCCCTCTGCAAAAGCCATGTCCCCTCCACCTTCTCCATGGAGGGAAGACACACACAGTGTTGATACGCATACCGCCATGATACAGGGGAGAGTGCATGACACACATTTAAAAAGGCGTGGGGTGAACAGGCAATTGGCATTTTAGCAAGACTGTTAGAATCTTCATTCAGCCAATGATGAACATGTGCTCCACTTTAAAAACAAAAGGCAGCCTTGTCTCACCCCTGACTCTCCGTCCCTATTCCACAAGGAGCATCCCCACCCCAATGCAAGCTCTCAGCTTCATGGACACATTAAGGATGCTCTCGCCAGGAGCACCTCTGAGTCCATGTCCACATCTCTGCAGTATGGCCCCAGCCAGATTTGGAGCACATTCCTGTATTCAACACATTTATAAAGTGCCTCATCAATACCTGGTGCTGTTCTTGACCATCCATGAACAAAAGAAACAACAATCTCACCCTTGCAGTGTCTACATTCTAGAGGGGAGAGACCTCCTAAGTAATTAAGTTGGGCACAAAAGAATGACGAGTGCTCCGGGGGAAAAACAGAGCCCAGATAGGGGGAGCAGGGAGTGCTGGGGCAAGTGTTTTGCTTCTGTTTTGGTTTGTATGTGGTAAAAAAACATGTAAGATTTACCATCTTAGCCATTTTTAAGTGTACAGTACTATAGTGTTTGAAACTCTATATCCAGTGAACAACTCTCCTTTTCCCCCTCCCCCCAGCCCCTGGCAACCACCATTCTGCTTTCTGTCTCTAGGTGCCTCGTATGAGTGGAATCATTCAGTATTTGTCTTTTTGTGGCTGGCTTATATTTCACTTAGCATAATGTCCTCAAAGTTCATCCATGTTGTAGCCTGTGTCAGAATTTCCTTCCTTTTGAAGACTGAACAATCTTCCACTGTGTATATAGACCACATTTTGTTTATCCACTCATCTACTGATGGACACTTGGGTAGCTCCCACCTTTTGGCTATTGTAAACAAGGCTTCCATGAACATAGGTGTGCAAACATCTGTTCAATTCCCTGCTTTCAGTGAAGACCTAGTTTTAAACAGAGCTGTCAATGTGGTTCCATGCCTTTCCTTTCCTCTGCAGCCCTCTGTCCACCTTCTGTGTAGGGGGAAATTCCCACTTTAGTCTATTTCCTGGCACTATTTCGTCAGTAGCTATGCAACCCACACCTGAATTTTCAGAACGACTCCCACAGACTGCAGAGGACTCAATATCACCTATTTTCTAAAGATGGATTTCTTCAAAGCACAGGGCTGTTTGGACCAGAGTGCAATAAAAGAGTGAGGAATGGAGAATGAAAACCAGAATCATGAACGTGAGCAGTTGGCTCTGTTTTCAGAGGCACTTGTCGGTTCCCCCAAAAGACAGCCCCCATCATGTCCTTCAACACGGCAGGATAGACAGGACAATGTCACCCATGCTCCCAAGGGCCCCCCTGTCCTTACTGCCTAGGAAAGAATGGCCCCTTGAGGAAATCTGTGTCTGCATGAAAACCTACCATGAACACTTTCTTCAAAGTTTTGGAAAGAACAGTTTTGACACCTGTTAAAGGAATTTCAAGAATTCAAAATTAAGTGGGGACTTCCCGAAGTCTCAAATAATCATGACACAACCTACTCAACCATGGAACAAATCCTGACTGCGGAGCAGGACCCCCAGCTAGACAGTGCAGAGCAGCCAGTGTGGGTCAGACCTGAGTCCTGACCCAAGGACTGCTTTCTGGAGGTAGATATGAGACCCCAAATATGAACAAGATGCACTAGGGACCCAGGAATCAGGAGTGCTGATGTCCAAAGGTCAGGGGGATGATGGATGTCCCAATTCAAGAAGAGAGACAGAACACACCCTTCCTCTGACTCTCTGTTCTTTAAGACTAGCAACAAATCGGATGATGCCCACCTGCATTGGTGAGGATGATCTTCTCTACTCCGTCTGCTGATTCAAATGCTCATCTCTTCCAGAAACACCAGCTATCTGGGCATCTGTTAGCCCAGTCACATAAAGTTACCATGACAAACCACAAGGAATGAATTCTGCTGGCACCTGAATGAGCAAGGAAATGGATTCCTCCCAAGAGCCTGCAGGAAGGAACAAGACCTTGACTGTAATCCAGTGAGTCCTGTGTTGGAGTTCTAATCAACAGAACTGAAAGAAAATAAATGTGTGAGGCCCGGCACGGTGGCTCACGCTTGTAATCCCAGCACTTTGGGAGGCCGAGGCGGGCAGATCACGAGGTCAGGAGATCGAGACCACAGTGAAGCCCCTTCTCTACTAAAAAATACAAAAAATTAGCCAGGCATGGTGGTGGGCGCCTGTAGTCCCAGCTACTCAGAGAGGCTGAGGCAGGAGAATGGCGTGAACCCGGGAGGCGGAGCTTGCAGTGAGCCAAGATTGCACCACTGCACTCCAGCCTGGGCGACAGAGCGAGACTCCATCTCAAAAAAAAAAAAAGAAAATAAATGTGTGTTGCTTTAAGCTGTTCAATGTGTGGTCATTTGTAACAGCAGCAGCAGGAACTAATACAGCCACTTTAATGAGCAGCCCAGGTGGCTAGTACAACTGATGGGGGATGTATCCCCGGCCATATCCCCAGGTGTGTGCCCGAGAGCATCACTGTCCAACCGAACTCTTTGCAGTGGTAGGAATGTACTATACCTATGCCGTCAAATATGGTAGCCACTTGTGGCTGTTAAGCCCTTGAAATATGGCTAGTGCAACTAAGGAAATGAATTTATAATACAGGTCATCTTAATTACCTTAAACTTGAATAGCCATGGGTGATCCGTGGCTCCTACAATGAACAGCAGAGCCTCAAGTAGAGGTTCTTAAATGTTGCTGCATATGAGGATTTCCTGGAGAGATTTTGTTTTAATGCTGATGCCTAGGCTGCCTCCCAGATCGATTAAATCAGATTGCACTTAGGGGATAGGACCCAGGCAATGGTATATTTAAAACTCTCCAGGGGTTCCAACATTCAGCCAAGTTTGAGATTCAGTGACCCAGTGACCCAGGGAAACGGTCACACAGGGTATACACAGTCAGATACATGGATGGTAACTGAACCCCTGCCTTGGAATGTCAACAAATGGCAAACTCTAAGGTTTCCATTCATGCAATGGAATAGAATGTCCACAGCAATTAAAATAAATGCATGGATCTACACATACCAACAATGGTAAATACAGAAAACACAAAGTTGACTTAAGAAAGGAGCAGAAACACTAGTAACTGTACAATATCATGTCTATGAACTTTGAAGTGTACACAACAATACTACATGTTGACTATAAACACATATAGTAAAAAGCATAAAAACTTGGGCAAGAAGAACACACACCAACTGCAGGCTGGGGGAAACCTGCTGGGAAATGAGAGCAAAGGAGGGGGTGGAGGGGGGGGCGCAGGTACAAAGAGCTTCACTTCCATGCAGCAATTTATTTCACTTTAGAAGAAGTGAAGCAATTATGGTAAAGTGGTATTATCTGTTGTAGCTCCATGTTATGAACACAAGTGTGTTGTCATATTTTCTCTATTCTTTTCTGAGTGTACAACATTTTTCATAATAACAAAAGAGACCAACATATGGGTCTCCAGGCAGGAAGAGTTTATCCCAGGGCGGGCAGCACAGAGGAGGGTGGCTCTCTGGAGTGAGTTAGGCTATGTCATATTGAGGAATTTATTCCTAGCAGGTTTTCCTTCAAATGGAAAGCCAATTGTCTTCCAGAATTTAAGGGAATAAAACAATTACGAGCCAAAAAAAAAAAAAAAGAACTACTGGACAACAAAATCTGGCCAAAGGTGAGTCAGGCAAAATAAAGAAGTTAGAAATGGCCTAGTAAAGGCAGCATGGCAGCAGCTCAGGAGGAGGAGAGGCAGGTCGGCAGGGTTCTCTGAGCACTTAAACAAAGGACTATGAGGAAATACCACAGGAAGCGGGGGAGCAGCAGAGAGCAAATGCTATCAACCTCATCCCACACATGCAACAATTTGCAACCATCTAGCCACGGGACAGAAATGATAATATTAGTGTGCCAGACACTGCCCTAAGTGCTTTACATTATAAATTATAATAACTCAACTGTTAGAATAATTCTACAAGATACTGCTATCACTTCTATCTTAGACGCAACAGAGGGAAACTGAGTCACACCAAGTTCGGTGATTAGCCTAAGGTCAAGTGGCTAAGATGGGATTTGAACCCAGGCTGCTTGTGTCCCAAATGTTAACCCCTACATTATACTGTTCTTTGAAATTAGGTATGCCTGCACTAATGTCCTCTGCGCTTCTACACTTGAACTTCAGTTGTAAAAAAAGGACTCCAACCACTGAAAAAATTCTACAGCCTTTTCTACTTGACTGTGAAGCATATTCATATTCTTTTTCTTGTTAAAGTAAATTTCAAACTTACCATTTATCCTGAAAGTAAAATGTATAATATATAACTCTTTGGACACACATCCTCCCTTTACATCCATGGACAGTGTGATGTCAGAAATCCTGCTCACCAATGTCAATGAGGGGTTATTTGTGAAAGGTGACATTTTATGTGATTTTTCTTCTTCTGTTTTTCTCTGCCTTTGTTGAGGTACACTTGACAAATAAAAATTCCATGTATTTAAGGTGTACAAGGTGATGTTTTTATATTCACCTTGCAAAATAATTACCATAATCACGCTAATTAACATGTCCATTACCTCACATAGCTCTGATGTTTTGTACATGGGGTGAGAACCACACTGCTGGGTGCGGTGGTTCATGTTTGTAATTCTAACATTTTGGGAGGCTGAGGCAGGAGGATGGGTTGAAGCCAGGAGTTCAAGACCAGCCTGGGCAACACAGCAAGACCCTATCTAATTAGACAGGCGTAGTGGCACATGCCTGTAGCAGGGAGACTGAGGAAACAGATAACTTGAGCCCAGGAGTTGGAGGCTGCAGTAAGCTATGATTGCTACACTCCAGCCTGGGTGAAAGAGTGAGACCTAGCCTCAAAACAAAACCAAACAACAACAACAAAAAACTACTCTCTTGGCATATTTCAAGTCCACAACACAGCATTCTCAACTATAGCAACGATGCTGTACATTAGATCTTCAGAACTCATTCCTCCTGCATAACCGGCACTTAGTATTTTTATTCTTTCTACTTTTCAGTATTGCTGGAATGTTTTATAGCAGGTATTCATGATTTTTGAAATCATTTTCATTATGAAAATACAACAAATGTTCAGTTAATGACATTTCTAAAAGAACAAATAAAAAAGAAAATACCAATAAATGCACCTCCTATAGAAACACAAGGAAAAGGAGGCGTGCCATGGACACGAGGAGGGAGAACACATCTCTAAAATTATCTGTAGGACCCAGGACAGTCTTTCTAGACCCGCAACCCCGAGGACGCAGGCAGGCAGCACCTCCCTGAATCCAGGGCAGAGAGCCTGGAAGGGCAGGAGGAAGGCCACAGGCATGGAGCCAGACGAGGTCAACAGGAATGCTGCGGAGACAACATGCTATAACCAGGGGGAAAACCCACGCTGAAGGAAGTAAAAATCAGAAACTACACCCTGGAAAACCAAACTAGTGACACAGGGGAAAGCTTCAGAAATTCTCCCAGAATGTCAAAACGAAAAAGACCACCACCCGACAAAGCCTCTTATGGCAAGAACAGAGGGGAAGGTCACAGATGACAAGGACAACAGAGATCAAGGGCGTTTCAAGAGGAACTGCTAACTCTTTTCCAAAGAAAGGTGTGCACTACTGCAGCACAAAAGCAGACCCTTGCTCTGTGGAAGAAAATCCCTCTCCACCAGCGAGTACTTCAGAGACTGCCTGAAATGCTCCCCAAGCTGTTCTCAGTAAAAGCACCAAGTCCTCTTACCAAGTCAGGAAAACAAGCCTGCATATGTATTTGGAGCACTACATTTCTTGGTATTCTAAAATAATATACACCTCTCTCTCCCTCTCTCTCTCTCTCTCTCTCTCTCTCTCCCTCCCTCTCTGTCTCTCTCACACACACACACACAGAGTAGATAAAAAGTCCCCTTTAAGCTAAAGTTGGGAGCTCAAGTACAACTTCAGGATTATCAATAAATATACAGCTGACCTTGGAACAACACAGGTTTGAACTGTGCGAGTCCACTTATATGTGGATTTTTTTCCATCAAAGTTACACTGAGTGTGCCTGCCTCTCCTGCCTCCCCTCCTACTTCCTCCACCTCTTCCTCCTCTGCCACCCCTGACATAGCAAGACCAAGCCCTCCTCTTCCCTCTCCTACTCAGCCCACTCAGTATGAAGACTGCAACGAAGATAAAGACCTTTATGATGACCCACCTCCACTTATAAATAATAAATATATTTTCTCTTCCTTATGATTTTCATATTAACATTTCTTTCCTCTAGCTTACTTTATTGCAGAAATACAGTATGTAATACATGTAACCTACATAATGTGTTAATTGACTATTTATTGGTAAGGCTTCCAGTCAACAATAGGCTATTAGTAGTTAAGTTTGGGGGAGGTCAAAAGTTATACATGGATTTCTGACTGTGAGGGAGGTTGGGTCCCGTCAGGCCTCTAAGCCCAGGCTAAGCCACCATATGCCCTGTGACCTGCAGTATACATCCAGATGGCCTGAAGAAACTGAAGAACCACAAAACAAGTGAAAATAGGCAGTTCCTGCCTTAACTGATGACATTCCACCATTGTGATTTGTTCCTGCCCCACCCCAACTAATCAATCGACCTTGTGACGTTCCTCCCCTGGACAATGAGTCTCAAAATCTCCCCACCCTGCACCTTCTGACCCCCATCCCTGCCTGCAAGAGATAACCACCTTTAACTGTAATTTTCCACTACCTACCCAAATCCTATAAAACTGCCCCACCCCTATCTTCCTTTGCTGACTCTTTTCGGACTCAGCCCACTTGCATTCAAGTAAAATAAACAGCCTTGTTGCTCACACAAAGCCTGTTGGTGGACTCTCTTCACACGGGCGTGCATGACAGGTCCCCTAACCCCTGCATTGTTCAAGGGCCAAATGTGCATTATGTGACATGGATAAAAATTAATGTTTTTCTAAATGGCAAAGTCTACAACCTACAAATTGAAGAATAGTTCTAGCTTCATCTGAAATGTTATTGAAAAACAAAAATAATATTCTTCATAAAAATAGCAGGCAGATACACATTTTTAAAAGTCTCAACTAAAGCTGACCAATGCAAACAATCATTTATTTAGGTGATCAAATAGCAAACTGATGGTCAGAGACCCATTCAACCTGTGATATGTGACCTATGAATTCACTTTCTACCTTCATGCTTCCAAAATTATCTAGATTACTCACTATCAATATTTTTCACCAAAAAACAATGGAATCCTGAGTCTGGTCACCTGACCCTATATTAAATTGTACCCATCAATTCTACAAAACACTGCCCATGTTTCCTATAAAAAAAATTAGAAGAATAAAAGAGTAATCCACATACAATGTAAAGCTAAAAGACTGCATTGGAATAAAAAACAAAATTGAAGTATTTTGTGAAAACCTACAAGAACTAGCAAGTGAGTTTAGGTTAGCAGGGCTGCAGAATACAAGAGCAATATACAAGATGCAACTGTATTTCTATACACTAGTAGTAATTAATCAGAAAGTTCAATTTAAAAACAATACCATTTATAATAGCATCAAAGTCTGTAAAATAAATAGGAAGAAATCTGACAAAAGATAAGTAACTCCTGTACACTGTAAACTACAAACTACTGTAGAGAAAGATTAAAGACCAAATAATTGGGAAGATATAATGTATTCGTAGGGCAGAAGACTCAATATTCCTTTACAACATCAACTCTCCCCAACTTGATCTGTAGAAGTGCTTTTCAATCAGGGGTGATTTTGTCCCTCCGGGAGATATGTGGTAATGTCCAGAGGCACTGTTGGTTGTCCCTACTTGGTGGCAGAAGGTACTGTTGGCATCTAATGAGTAAAGGATGGGATGCTGCTACCCACCCTACAATGCAGAAGACAGCCCCACAACAAAGAATTACCCAGCCCAAAATGTCAACACTCCCAGTGCCGAGGTGGAAAAATCCTGATGTACAGATTTAGTGCAATTCCAATCAACATCCCAGCAGGCTTTGTTCTAAAACTGACAAACTAATTCTAAAATTCGCACGGAAATTCAAAGGACATAGCATAGCCGCAACAACTTTGAAGAGGAACAAAGAGAATTAACATAACCTTTCAAGAGGTTTCAAGAATTAAGTCAAAGTATGTTAACAGACAATTCTCCATGAACTTCTGCATATGTGGTTCTTCTAAACAAGCAGCACTGTAAAAATAAGGATAGAGGATTTGAATGCGTTGAAAGCTAGAAGTAGTATACCGCCCAGCAGAGATTTAGAGACATCTCTCTCTTGCAACCATTTGCCACCTTTCAGTAAAATAAAACTAGGGAACTTTCCTCCTCTCCCTAGAGAGGATTTGTTTAGATTGCAGAGTAAGAGTCTCTCCCTCTTTGTCTCTGGGGCAGAAGAAGGGCAAAGTTATTAGACACCCTATAGCAATTCAGGGGCCTCTCCTGAACAGCACTGCATGCACAGGGGAGTAAGTGGCACTGACCACACTGTCCCATAGGTAACTGACACTAGGTGCACTGTGAATATAAAATATTTCCTCTGATCCAGAGATACTGTTCCCCATCAGAATATATACATACACTCAAACACACACACACACACACACACACATTTTTTAAACACATTAATTAAGACAGTGTGGTGTTGGCATCAAGACAGACAAGTAGACCAATACAGCATAATCTCTACTGCAGAAATAGATCCACACATATACAGAAAAAAATCTTTTGACAGAGGTGCAAAAGCAATTCTGTGAGGAAAGGATAGTCTTTTCAACAAATGGTGCTGGAAAAACTGGATATCCATCTGGGGAAAAGATGAAATAAACCTCAATCCATATCTCATACCACATAAAGGAGTTAGTTTCAAATGAATCACAGACATAAATGTAAAACATAAAACTATAAAATCTGTAGAGGAAAGAATGGAAACAAATCTTTATAACTCTGGATTAGGCAAAGATCTATTACGTATGACAACAAAATTTTAAATGTGGCATCTTCAGAAGACACTGTAAAGGGAACGAAAATACAAGACACATTCCAGGAGAAGATATTTACAAAGCATATAGCTGATACAGGTCTTGTACCTAGAACATAAAAAGAATCCTCAAACTTTAATAAAAATGATGTCAACAAAAATGCCAGAGTTAAAGACCAATGAAAATTCTCTCTTCCATAAAATCAATGAGAAAACTAGCAGAAAGTGTCAGAATCGACTTTTGCAGAACCCTAGAAATTAAAAACAGATTGCAGCAATCTGATGAGTGCTTCCTCAGGAAAAACGTCTGAATCTTGGTAAGAACAGGTGAGCTTTGTGGCACATTAGCTTGGTGCCATTCCCTTCCTACCTGCCCATCTCAGCAGGAGCCTTGCAAACCAACAGCCCACAATCACAGTGCATGTCAGAACCCTGGCAAAACATGGCTGGAGCTCCTTCAAATTCTCATTCCCAGAGAACTGACATGAAATGACCTGTCTGATGTTTCTTTAGAAGAAACCACCTAGAAGGCTGTCTTTATTTGACCTGACTCAGACCTTGCTCAGTGTGACATGTCTTTAGCCTCGGGGCATTTGCTGAAAAAACGGTTGAAGGTGATCATGAACCACAACAGCTGCTAGAGGTGGTGGTTACCAAAAGGGCAAAAAGAGGCTAACCAAAAAGCTTAAAGGAAAAAGCCATGGAATGAAAAGTCTGTAGGTCCTTTGAAAAACTCCAATAAAGTGCTGAAAATTAAAAGGCCACATGCACGCAAAGGGCTGTGCACATGCCCAGCACTGTGTTCATGCTCAGGAAAGGCCTGTGAAGGCCCTAAGCTCTCATCTCTGACTGACCTTGAGGCTTTGCACAAGCAGGAAGCGAAGACGAAGGCAGGGTTGTCAACTGCCTGGCTGAGTAGTAAAGTAATATTTGCAGATGACCCTTAGAAAATCTTAAGGAATCCACAAAAATACTGTTAGAGGTAATACATGAGTTCAGGAAGGTTTCAGGGTACAAAAATCAATACACAGAAATCTGAGATTCCTGTACATGTGCAATAAACAATCAAAAACCAAAGCGAAGAAAACAATTCCATTTGTAACAGCATAAAAAATACAATACTTAGGAATAAACTTAACAAAAGAGATATAACTTGTACACTAAAAACTAGAAAAGATCATTGAAATGAACTGAAGAAAGCTTAAAGAAATGAAAAGACATCCCACGCTTCTGAGCTGGAAGACAATATTGTTTGGATGGCAATACTCTCCAAAATGTTCTACAAATTCAACACAACCCTTATAAAAATCCCAGCTGGATTTTTTTTTTTTTTTTTTTTTTTGCAAAAATGGACAAGTTGATCCTGTAATTCATATGGAAATGCTTGGATCCAGAATAGCCAAAACAATCTTGGGAAATCAATGTTGGAAGACTCACATTTCCTGATTTCAAAACTTACTACAAAGCTACTGTAATAAGCCCATACATTTATAGTCAATTGATTTTCAACAAGAGTGTCAAGTCAGTATAATGCAAAAGGAACAGTCTTTTCAGCAAATGGTGCTGGGACAACTAGATGGCCACACGTGAAAGAATAAAACTGAACCCTTGTCTCACATCATATACAAAATTTAAGTCAAAATTGATCAAAGACCTAAATATATAAAAGGTAAAACTATGAAACTCTTAGAAAAAGATATAGATGTAAATTTTCATGATGTTGGATTAGGCAATGCTTTCTTAGCTATGATACCAGAAGAACAAGCAAACAAAAAAATAGGTTGGATATCATCAAAATTACAAATGTTGTGCTTCAATGGACACCATCAAGAAAGTGAAAGACAATCTACAGACTGGGAGAAAAAAATTGTAAATCATATGTCTATAAAGGTCTAGTATCCAAAATACATAAATAACTGTTACAACTCAATAATAAAAAGACAACTCAATTGGAAAATGAGCCAAGGATTTGAATAGACATTTCTCCAAAAAGAGATTTGAAGGACCAATAAGCCATGAAAAGATGCTCAACATCTCTAGTCATGAGGGAAAAGCACATCAAAACCATAGCAAGAAAGTACATCACAACCACAAGGATGGCTGTAATAAAAAAAAACTAGAAAATACATGTGTTGGTGAGGATGTGAAGTAGAGTGCCTCATACATTGTTGGTAATGTCTTTGTTCTTAGAGCTCCCAAGATGTGACAGGCCGCTCCCAAGATGGCAGCAAGCCTTTTGTTCTCTGACCTGGGGTTCTTGGCCTCAAGGATTCCAAAGTTTTATAGCTCTATTAGAAGCCGTGGGTCACGGAAGAGAACCATGGAACCCAGCGACTAGTGTTCAGCTTGATTAGGACGAACCTGGGCACTTAGCCATGCAGGAACAATGGCGAGCCTTTAGCCCAGTCGGAAGCGGCAATGGGTGCCTCGCTGGATCAGGAGCACAGGGGACACCCTGCCAGATCTGGAGGGGTGTCAGTCAATGGCAGGTCTGCAATGACAGCAAACAGCAGTGGTGGACAGCTTGTGAAAGCTCAGCTCAAGCCATAACAAACACGGACCAGAAGAGTGTGCAGTTGCAAGATTTAATAGAGTGAAAACAGAGCTCCCATACAAAGGAGGGGACCCAAAGGGGGTTGCCCACTCTCGGCTTGAATGCCTGGGTTTATATCCCGATCATTGTCCCTCCCACTATGCTCTCAGGCGATATATGATTTGACTATTTCTTTACCTCCTGCTTTAGCCTAATTTGTATTTTAGTGAGCCCTCTTTACTACCTGATTGGTTGGGTGCGAGCTGAGTTACAAGCCCCGTGTTTAAAGGTAGGTGCAGTAACCTTTCCCAGCTGGGCTTAGGAATTCTTAGTTGGCCTAGGAAATCCAGCTAGTCCTGTCTCTCAGTAAGAATGCAAAATGATGAAGACACTTTAGAAAACAATTTGGGAGTTCCTCAAATGGTTAAACCCAGAGTTACGTATGATCCAGTAATTCTATTCCTCGGTACATACCCAAGAACTGAAAACGTGTTCACTTCAAAACTTGTACAGGAATGTTCACAGCAGCATCACTCATAACAACCAATGTCCATCATGCGATGCATGGATAAACAATGGAATATACAATTGTTTACTGGAATACTATTCAGCCATAAAATGAAATAAAGTATTATTAGATGCTTACAACATGGACGAACCTCAAAAACATTTTGCTAAATGTTAAGAAAACAGACCACTACCAAAATTCTTTCAAGAGGTAAATGAGTAACAAACTGTGGTGAACCACCCACTGGGATACTACTAGGCAATTAAAGGGGCTAAACTAGGCACATGAAACTACATGGATGAATCTCAAAGGCTTTATGCTGAGTGAAAAAGGCCAGTCTCAAAAGGTTTTATGCGGCATAATTCCATTCACATGATATTCCCCAAAAGACAAAACTATAGTATGCAGAACAGGTCAGTAGTTGGTGGCTGGCATGGGTTTGAGAGGGGTATCACAAGACAAAGCCATTTTAAAAGGTAATAAAACTGGTCTCTAACCTGATTTTGGTGATGGTAACAGGAATGGATACATGTATTACAATTCTCAGAACTGTATACCCAGAAAACAAAAATAAAAACCCAACCACAAACAGAAAGTAAAAACACAGAAATAAGGCCTCCTTTCCTGACATGCACATTCTTTAGTAACTATGAAAGTAATTTCTTCAACTCCAAAAAGGAAAAGTTTAACTGATTCATTTCAAGAATGAGCTAATCAATTCTGTATTTATTAAATGCAAATACTTCCAATGGGTAGATTTTATATGCTATGGCAGGAGAAAGGTACATTCTATACCCTGAAGTACAAGAATTGATTGTGCAAGCTTGGATGCAAAAAGTAAAATTAAAATTCCATGTATGTGATATAGTGCTACACCTGGCAAAAAGCTTTTCTGTAGAGTGAACTGTAAGGCACTTGCAAACAACTCAATCATCTGGTTCAAAAAGAAAAGAAAAAATAGCATCACAACTCTCTCTTGTTACAGGGAAAGTGTCCATCTTCCAAAAACCAAGTGCTCCCCTCACGCTTCTCAAAGATGGTGTCCCTCTTGGACAGCCTCTGACTCTCCACATCATTCCCTCTTTCCTCCAACCCCCACTGATAAATTCCCACCTTGGAGGCAAGCCCCAGCCCGCAGACTGCTACTTCTTAATCTCCCCCCTGTACAGAGTATTTTCTTTTTTCAGAGACAGGGTTTCATTCCATCACCCAGACTAGAGTGCAATAGTGTGATCATAGCTCACTGCAGCCTCAAACTCCTGGGTTCAAGCAATCCTCCCACCTCAGCCTCCTGAGTAACAGACTATAGGCACATGTCACCACACCTGGCTACTATAAAAAATAATTTTTTTTTTAAAGATGGGGTCTTAACGATATTGCCCAGGCTGGTCTCAAACTCCTGGGCCATAGCAATCTTCCCGCCCCAGCCTCCCAAAGTGCTGGGATTACAGGTCTGAGCCACTGTGCCCAGCCTGGAAGGGATCATGTTTGCCCCACAGCTTCCCATCTTTCCAATCGTGCCAACCTAACACCCCCAGAGAACCATGTCTGCCTCCACACTCCCACTCTCCCTTCCATCACTCCCATCTGGCCTCCTCACTGATCTTCCACAAAACCTGTCCTCAAATGGTCACTAACGATCTCCATGCTGTGGAATCTGGGGGACACGTGTTTGTCCATTTGCTCAGCTTCTCAGTTGTCACCAACCCATTTGGCCACACTTTCCTTCTGCTGATATTTTCTGCTTTCAACATCCTTGACACCACATCCTGCTGCTTCTCCCCCAGATCTGGCCACACTTTCTTGGTTTCCTGTGGCAGCTTAGCCTGCTCTCCTAAGCTTCTAAATACTGAGGAAATTCCTCATGGCCAGGCCATGCCCCCATTTCTCCACACTCTTCAATTTGTTGCCTGCCTGCACCCAATGCCACCTGTATGCACCTGCTCACTTTGTTTCATCGGCCCAACCTTTGCTGGGTTTGAGGACATTTTCTAATCGGTCTGTGAGATCTAAGTAGATGTCCCATTAAAAAGGGGGTTCCATGGGAAAATACCTTTGAGAAACACTGCTTCACATGATGCCCCCCACCCACCCCACGATCAGGTGATGAGTCTTTAGAAAAACAAATCTGTCTAAAACATTCCTAGAAAAATAATCCCAACAATGAATAGTTTGTGTTCCTGTTGTAGGCTCAGGTATTTAACAAAATCCTTCTCATCTTCCCCACTGAAATTTAGTCTCGTGTGAAATGAAACACAGAATTTACTACTTTACTCCTAGGTAATTCCCAAGATCACCTGCCTCACTTCCTCCCCCAGGGCACGAAATCAGAGACGTGCCAACAGAAGGCATCCACTGAAGACCCTGTAATCTTGCCACCACAATTCTTCATGAACCATGGAGAAGCTGATGGAAGCTGGACTCCTCTCCCCAGAAAAATAAACAGACACACAACACACAAGGATCTGTATGTAATCTCAAGGTCCCACCCCAGGAAATTCATCTCAGGGTCCATGAATTCAAACTAAGCCCCCCTCAGTAAGGATGATTCAGCGGACCCCTCTGATTCACAGGGCCTCCATTCTCACAGGCTTCCTGGGTTAGCTGCTAAGATTATGACAAACTGGGCTGATGAGACCTTGCTTCACTCCAGCAACACACCAGTGCATCATAACTGAGGCCTCTCTGCACACATCCGCCCTGCAGACACCGTGCATTCAACCATTTGGCAAACACTCACTGAGCTCCCCTACATTCCAGGTGCTGTGCTAGGTGAAGGTGACTAGGTGAAGGTGACAAACTCCATGATCCTTGCCCTGGGAAGCAGACCTCCTGGTGAACGGATGCAAACAATAAGCACAACAAATGACAGGTTGTGATGGCATTATACCAAAATTCAAGGGGTCATCTGACAGGGTCAGATCCTTGATATTGGGTGGTCAGTAGTATCATTTGACAGCATCTGAGATTGCATTCCATAAAAATCCCATCAAGATTTGTAAAACCTCGAAGTCCTTCAAAATAAGAAGATACAGTCTCAATGTTAAGGGTTGACCAAAAAAAAAAAAAAAAAAATAGGATGAGTTGGAAGAGAAGCTACATGTCCTTCTAAACTAATGAAGTGATGCTCCTCCTCTTGGCTCCCCACTCCCGGTAGAAATCCAGCTGCTAGTACCCAAGTGAGAGTGACACATCCCTGCCTAGCAAGCCTACAGTACAGACCATCTGGTCCACTGGCCTTGTGCCCACTTGAAAGATAACAAGCCAGTTTCCAATGTTAAAGGAACCCAAAAATAAAGATGTAAAAACAGAGCCCCTGAAATGAGTCAAATGATACTTCCTCACCAAACACATCTTCTGATAGCAAATCAAGTCCAAAGGTCTCATTACAAAGAACTGTAATTCTAGATAGTAGGAGGATTAGCTCCATCATGAAATCTATATGCCAATGCTCTTTTGTAATTCACTTAAAGGCCCACTCACAGGTAATTCACTTAATTTCAGATCTCTGCACTTGAAAATCACTTTTGTGTTTCAAATGGAACTATCTAAACTCCATCAATCGCAGAACAGTTATATAGATTATGTTCATAAAATTTTGTATATACAACCATTAAAAATAACTGGGTAAAACTATGTTACTCAAGTGATATGTATTGTTTTATCTGTCTAAAACTCTATTCTTCTTGTAAATTCTCCTTTGTCCCATGTGATTGTACTTGAAACTTCCAATTATACTCTTTCTAGCCCCTCCCCAGCCACTGTGGCTAGTCCAGAGATAGGACCATGACATGAAACCAGCCTATCTGAGTCTTCCCTGGGATTCTCCAACCTGCAAAACAAAAGCTTCTTGCATGTCCGGTCAAGGAGCTGTGGGCACATAAGCTCCCAAGAGCTGCAAGTGGCAGAGGGTCCACATAAAGGTGGGGTGTGTGAGGGTGTGGAGGGGTGTGTGAGTGTGTGGAGGGGTGTGTGAGTGTGTGGAGGGGTGTGTGAGCGCATGGAGGGGTATGGGGGGGCATGGAGGAGTGTGGAAGGGGCGTGGAGGGGTGTGGGGGGCGTGGAGGGGTGTGTGGGGGCATGGGGGGCGTGGAGGGGTGTGTGAGGGTGTGTGAGGGTGTGGAGGTGTGTGTGAGGGTGTGGAGGGGTGTGTGAGGGTGTGGAGGGGTGTGTGAGGGTGTGGAGGGGTGTGTGAGGGTGTGGAGGGGTGTGTGAAGGTGTGGAGGGGTGTGTGGTAGCTGATCCAGTAAAGGCACAAGAAGGCTACGCCTCACTCAGTTTCTGAGTATCTTCTCTATGAAGTCAAAAGAAGTTTGAGGATGATCGGTGCCATTGGTGAGGCAGGTTAAGCACGGTTAGGATTGGCTAGTTTGAAGAATCCAGCAGCCTCTAGGCTGGAGGGGCTGCCTGAGTTGTCTGGTACTTGGCTCTGAGGTGTTTAGGGCCGGTGGACCGTGGCCCAGAAGGTGAGAGCCGGAAGAAGTGCTGGGGAACTGGGCTCTGGGCTGGCTGGTTTGCATTCTGAAAGGCTCACTCACAGGTGAGTCATTACCACCTGCAGGAATCAGCTAGCCTGGGAGGGGCAGACCCTCCAGCATCAGCAAGGCCCCAGATGCCAGAGCACCCAAATATAGAAAATAAAAGGGCACAATGAACACACACCAAAACCTTGTCTCACACAGAATGACACCTAGAGTGGCTAATTGACTCGACCAAGCTCAAATGAGCTAATAAAATCTCTACCTTAGGGTTTACACAGCACTTACAAACTACCTCATTTTAGATCTAGCAAAAACTCTAAAACATCACAGGTTTATGGCCATTCTGAATCTCAGGAAAACCGAAGCTCAGAGAATCGAAGCGGCGTTTCTTTAGTCATCTGACTAAAGACGAACTGAGCTAAAATGAAGCTACATCTTCTTGTCTAGCCTTTTGCGTGGGTTCTTCACCACACTGCCTCTGCAGACCTCGGGCCCCACCTAAAGCTCCATTCTGACAGATGAAGCCCAAGGCCCCTCGTGCTTACAAGTCTTGGTTGGGGTGGTCTTTCCTGCTCACATCTCCCATGCTCGGATGTGCGGAAGGCGCCTAGGTGGGGAGGGGATACTCCAGAAAATGCAAAGCTCTTTGGAACAAGGCTTTACATTCCACCTGCAGCTGCCTTCTCACCCTAGGGAACCGGAATGAACAACTTAGGTGCTCCCTGAGCCTCACCCAGAGCAATGGTTCTCTGGGAATCTGTGGGGGTGCTGGGTTGTCATAATGGTTGTGCAGTTCCTGACCTTTGGGGAAAAGTGGCCAGGGATGGTAGCCATCCATCAATGCAAGGAGTGTTAACCTTTACATGTTAATGTAGGTGAAACACCAACTTATAATAATCACAACCTAAAACTTGCTTCCACTTTTAACCCCCAGAGGTTTTCTCATTGTTTTTATATACACTATGGTGCCCGGCACTGCAACCACCAGATCGATCAAGGGAACTCCAACGTGTCTGAAACTCTACCAAGAGCGGTTCACCACTTTGGAAAATCACGTCCCCATTGACAAGGACACTCCAGTGCAACATCCTGTCCTGCTGTGTGGCTGCCGTCACGTCTGTGGTGACGGGTGGAGGTGCAAGCACCCAGTCGTTCCCTGTGTCTCCCAGTGGCCAACATGCCTAAGCACAGAAACATACGTTATTTTTGGTGAAAATTACATTTAGCGCTTTGTAATGCTTTTTGGAATCGTAAATGAGAATACAGTGCATTTCCTATGACTTCCATTTGGGGATATAGCAAAAACATCACGACAAAGGGCTGTGGATCTGACAGAGTTCCAACCACAGGCCCAGAGCAGGCTCTGGCCAGACACCTCCTGCAGCCTTTCCTTTGAGCCCTGTCCTTGATCTCGATCCAGTTAGCATTTCAAGGTTCAAATACAGACCCATCCAAAAATGGTGCTGCACACAAGTCTGGGACCAATGACAGAGAGAAGAGGGAGGCACCTGCCTGCATTCTTCCCCTCAGTGGCTCTGGTCACACGTGGAGTCGTGGGCTCCCCTGTGCACTGTTCTCGGCCTCAGGTAGGCTGTGTTCTGCCTTCCCTCCAGTTTTCTTCTTACCTACATGGGCTCTTGATTTCTCCTGTCTTTGCAAATCCTGTATGCGTGACAGTCTCGTCTTGAGAAGACAGGGAGGTAGGGGACGGGAAGCCAGCAATTTTACCCACCAATGATTCATTCAAGAAACACAATCTGAATGCCTACTATTCATTTTACCAGGGCTCTTTGCAGACACACCAGACTGATTTCAAACTAGCCATCATCATTTAACGTCTTTCAGGATTTCACATTAGAAGCTTTTGATAACTGAAAGTGGGCTGGTGTGGGGGAGGGCCAGGTCCCACTCTGACAAGGGCCTAGAAGACAGGCCGACTCCTGTCTGAGGTCTGAAACTGGGCAGAACACGAAGGGCAGCCCTGGGGAGAGCCAACCATGGGGACGGAAGGCAAAATGCTGTGGGAAACCCATTTTTAAATTTTTTAATTCATTTTTAATTGATAAATAAAAATTGTACATACTTATTGTACAATTTGTACAACTGCACGTACTTCAACATGTTGTTTGAAATATGTAAACATTATGGAAGGCAAAATTGTTTCTGAGGCAGAGTCTCACTCTGTCACCGAGACTGCAGCGCAGTGGCGCAATCTCGACTCACTGCAACCTCTGCCTCCCAGGTTCAAGCGATTCTCCTGCCTCAGCCTGGGGAGAAGCTGGGACTAAAGGCACCTACCACCACGCCTGGCTAATTTTTGTATTTTTAGTAGAGATGGGGTTTCACTATGTTGGCCAGGCTGGTCTCAAACCCCTGACCTCAGGTGATCCACCTGCCCCTACTTCCCAAAGGGCTAGGATTACAGGTGTGAGCCACCGCCCCCCGGCTTGGAAGGCTAAACTGAGCTAATAAGCGTATGCATTACTTTGCATCCTTATTTTTTGTAGTAAGATCACTTAAAATCTACTCAGCAATTTTCAAGAAGACAATGCTATTAACTATAGTCACCATGTTGTACAAGAGATCTCTTTAACTTCCTCCTCCTATCGAACTGAAATTTTGTATGCCTCGGTTTCTAATTTTTACCCTATATTACACAGAGCAATTCTGAATTTATTTCACTAAACTGTGACCTAGAGAAAATATTTTATTCAGAAAACATCACTGGTAAACAAACAGCTCAAGAAGTGATCTGTGTTTACTAAAACTTTGAAATATATTTTACACATATTCTGCATTAAAATCTGATTAAAATGTAGTTATACAAAGAGACAGTGTTTTCTGATTTGCAGCATTCATGGCCGAGATACACTATTTAAAAATGCACTTGATTTAGGCATTTATTCAAAATCATAAGGATAAAACATGATCATACCTTCCTACTGGCAGACACAAAACTGGTTCATCCCACACACTTGTTTGAGTAATTACAACACCAGCTGTTCTAGCATCTACCGAGAGAAGCTGCAACTGCAGACTGACTCCTGGTCACTGATGTGCCAAACAGCATCATCTTCTAACCAGAAATGAAAATCTCACTTTGATAAATGGGTTGTCCAAGTTAAATTAGCTAAACCAATGCTTAAGTCTAAGTTCCAATTTTTAAAACTTTCTGTATATGCTATACTAGCAAATGTGGATTTATTTGATTTTAACACAAAAAGGAGAGACTGCCAATAGAATTGATTCCTGCTAGATTTTAAAATCTACAAAACCTGAGATCTCCCCAAGAATTAAAGGCAATTCTCAGGTTGAAATATTTATAAAACATACAAATTTCAATGGCATTTCACAGAAAATAAATATAAAGCATTAAATAGCAAGACAAAGATTACAGCCAAGACTCTCAACTATCCAACTGAAACTCGGTTCCATATTTACCACCCAAAGACAGCAGACCCTCCATGTGCTGGAGCCTCTACAGGAGGAAGGGGAGATGGCCATGTGCTGAGTGTGTGTTCCAATCCAGGGACTGTACACAGGCTACTTTATTCAATTTTCTCTGACTCTGGATTTCCCACAGGATAGGCTCCTTAGCAGCACTCTACAGTTGGGGAAACTGAGGCCTGCCAACTCCCCTAAAGGCTGCCCAGCCAGGAAGCACCCGCCCAGCGGGTCTGACGAGGCCTACATTCTCTTGCAGTGTGCTATGTCTATCCACTCCAAAAGCCACAGCACACACAACTTCAACTCTCCAGAAAATGTCCAGTCACCCTCTCTATATTTTTCTTGTTTCATAAAAATTATGCATTTTGGTTGGAGTAGACTTATGACTAGAAAGAGGCTCTCTGCAAAGCAGATGCTGCACTTGCAATGGTGGGATGAAGGGGCATGGAATGCAATAGCTTGAAAAGTGACCGGGACACAGCAGCTGGACTAGACTCGGGGATAAGAAATATCTCTCTATTTTTCCCCAGAATTAAATATTTCTAAGCTTCCACCTGTTCACCTGGTGAGAAATTGCATTTCTTCACGGAGTACAAGAGTCTTAAGTGGTATATGCAACCCAGAAAATTTGGCAAAGGGTCCATGATGATCACCATTGAGCTCCCTGCCCATAAGGTCCATTCTAGAGGCCCTGACCCTGGCAAGTGTTCTGTCTTTAGACATCTGTGGCCATCCTCACCATGGAATTTCCCCTTCTTAGACAAGCCAGTCTGACATCAGTAAAAAACAGAAGTCAGGCATTTCTCCCCTGTAGAAAGGGAACCTCCCATTCTGGCAGACCAAGATTCAACACTCTCTTAGAAAAGAAGAAGGGAAATACCACTCATGCCTGCAATGAGCCAACAGCAGACCCCAGTGGGCCCAAACAATGAGAAACAGGACAGAGTTTGGGTCTGCTTTACATCTATTCCATTGTGAAATGCCAGGGCCCCAGGACTCCCCACGGCTCAGGAACGTATGGAGACGCGTTAGGTGGCAACATGTGCTGCTGCCTATAGGAACGATATGTGACCCACAGAAAGAGTGTCATATGTCCAACCTAACACCACACTAGTGGGTCACATGTGCAAGTGCCCCTTGGCAAAAAAAAAAAAAAAAAAAAAAGAAGGATATGTAGCCTTGCTCTCCTTCCTAATCAGGAGCTCACCGGAATGTGGGAGCCAACCAAACCAAACTCTGGCTCCAGCTTTTACAACCCTAACTACTGGGAATCTATTTTCTCGCTGGAGTCTTTGAGAGGATGGAGAAATACACACTAAAAAGGGTTCCGTGGAGATATTGGATTTAGACTTTATAAATGTGGCTCATGAATTCCAACACCGAAAATGGAAAACTGGGCTTCCAGGATATTATACTGTTTTGTACTTAGCTACTTTATTTATACCCCTCCTGGTTCTGAAGAATATTTAACAGGTTTTATTTCACCAAGAAAAAAGGGTTGCTTTAGCAACAGGGCAAACAAGTATACTTCTTAAATGTCTATAAATGACCCAGATTAGTCTCCAAGTTTGTAAAATACTTAATCTCTTTCAGCAATGAAATGCCAAGATAAGAGGAAATTCCAAAAATTCTTTTGAGGGCATGAGGGCTTACTTATTGTTAAGTAGGAGATGAGCTAAGCCTCTGGTACTCTTGGTCCACAGAGGCACCCTATAAAAACGTGGCAAGCCCAGCGCAACGCATCATGGAATGGACCCTGAATTCTACCTCAGTGGTGCCAATTCCTGAGACCTTGTTACCACACTGTGGCCAGGTACAAAGTTTTCACTGGCCAAGACAAAAATAAGAATAGTTCCCAGCACAAAAAAAGGCACCAATAAGTATCTGTAGACTGATGGACTGATAAGTAAATGACTGATACTGTATACTTTTCAAAAGTCAAGAGATAATTTATTACATACGAAGAACAATCCTTAAAAATAAAGCTGGGGTCAGGCATGGTGGCTCACACCTGTAATCCCAGCATTTTGGGAGGCTGATGCAGGAAGATCACTTGAGGTCAGGAGTTTGAGACAGCCTGGGCAACACAGGGAGACCTTGTCTCTATAAAAAAAAAAAAAAACTTCAAAACTAGCCAGGCATAGTGGGGCAAGCCTGTAGTCCCAGCTACCCAGGAGGCTAAGGCGGGACAATCGCTTGAGCCCAGGAGTTCAAGGCTGCAGTGGGCTATGACTGTGCCACTTGGACTCCAGCCTGGGCAACAGAGCAAGACATCATCTCTAAAAAATAATAATAAAAATAAAGTAAAAAGCTAAAGCTGAACCTGAGAGTGTCCCTTATAATATTCTCCTAATAAAATCTTTTTCTTTATATAATAAAATGGTGTGATAAAAGACAATAGTTTCAGTGTGAATAAAAACTAAACAGTAAGGCCAGGCATGGTGGCTTATGCTTGTAATCCCACAACTTTGGGAGGCTAGGGCAGGGGGACTGCTTGAGCCCTGAGCCCAGGAGTTCAAGACTAGCCTGGAGAGACCCTGTCTCTACAAAAAAAAAAAAAAAAAAAAAAAAATTTTAATTAGCCAGGTATGGTGATAAGCACCTATAGTCCCAGCTGGTCGGGAAGCTGAAGCAGGAAGATCACTTGAACCTGGGAGTGCAGGATGCAGGGAGCCGTGATTGTGTCACTGCACTCTAACCTGGGTGATGAAGCAAGACCCTGTCTCAAAAAACAAACTACCCAAAAAGTTAGCAGTTTTATGTCCGAACCCCAACTATTCTTTTTTTTTTTTTTTTTTTTTTTGAGACAGAGTCTCACTGTATCGGCCAGGCTGGAGTGCAGTGGTGTGATCTCGGCTCACCAGAACCCCAAATATTCTCAAACTTTCACTTTAACTACAAAATCTGACAGTGTGAGAACCACTGCTTGAAGCACTGGCTACAATCCCAGGAAGAAGAGTGGAAATCCAAGACACAGAGGCTAGCCGGAAAACATTCCCTGAAGACAGGGAGGCAGACCCAGGCGGCAGAGCAGCCTGCCCAACAGCCACGTTCCCTCTTCCCTCGGACAGATCCCCAGCTTTGTTAGAGGATCCTTTTCCCATGTGACTCAAGGTCAAGTGACTCTACCTCAGACTCTAAGAAAAGGTCAGTATTAGCCGGGTGCAGTGGCTCACGCTTGTAATCCCAGCACTTTGGGAGGCCGAGGCGGGCAGATCACGAGGTCAGGAGATCGAGACCACGGTGAAACCCCGTCTCTACTAAAAATACAAAAAAATTAGCCGGGCGTGGTGGCGGGCGCCTGTAGTCCCAGCTACTCGGAGAGGCTGAGGCAGGAGAATGGCCTGAACCAGGGAGGTGGAGCTTGCAGTGAGCCGAGATTGCGCCACTGCACTCCAGCCTGGGCGACAGAGCGAGACTCCGTCTCAAAAAAAAAAAGAAAAAAAAGAAAAAAAAAGAAAAGGTCAGTATTAGCTAATTCCCCTTGCCAGTGATTGGTTCAGGGATGATCACATGACTTAGGTCTGACCACTGAGGGGAAGTCTGGTGGGGGGCTTCTGGGAAAGATTTCCTTGCCACTAAGAAGAGACACAGGGATCAGTAACCCCTCTTCTTTTGTGTACATGTGTCCTCTGATTCCGGTGCCTAAAACTACGCAGACTTCTAGTTGGATTCAGGTTAAATTAAGATACTCTTACCAGCAGAGCAGAAAGATGGAAAACACATGGGTACTTGATGATGTCACCGAGGCACTACATTAACCAACTGGAAACCTGTTATGGTTGAATTCTGTCTCCCATAAAAGATACATCAAAGAATTAGCCAGGCATGGTGACATATGCCTGTAATCCCAGCTGCTCAGGAGGCTGAGGCAGGTGAATCGCTTGAACCCAGGAGGTGGAGGTTGCAGTGAGCCAAGATCATGCCACTGCACTCCAGCCTGAGCAACAGAGCCTGACTCTGTCTCAAAAAAAAAAAAAAAAAAAAAGAGTCAAAGTTCTAACCCCTAGTACCTCAAAATCTCAGAATCGGAGTTTATTTGGAAAGAAGGTCTTTGCAGATTTAACCAAATTAAGATGAGGTCATTGGGTGGGCTCTAATCCAAGATGACTGGTGTCCTTATAAAAAGGGGAAATTTGGACACACATACCACAGAAGGACGTGGCAAAGACACACAGGAGAGCCCACGTGAAGACGGAGGCAGAGACTGGACTGCTGAGACTGCAAGCCAAGGAATGCCCAGGACTGCCGGCCACCACCAGAAGCCAGGAGAAAGGGGAGGAAGGGATCTATCTACCTGGAGTCTCAGAGGGAGCGCAGCTCTGCTGACGCCTTCGGGTTGGACTTCCAGCCTCCAGAACTGTGAGAGAAGAAATTTCTGTTGCTTTAAGCCACCCAATCTGGGCAGCTCTAGCAAGCTAATACACCTTCCTTCTTCTGGACCTTTTTATGTATACGTAACATAATACATGTATATTATGTAAATTAATAAATTTTCCTTCTGCTTAAGCCACTTTGAGTGATGATGTCAGTACTTGCGACTGAAAGCAACTTGATCAACTGGTCCCAAGGGAGGGGACTACCAAGCAGAGAAAGGGTCCTAGAGGAGCCAATGGCCACTAGAGTCCACGCACCCCTTTAACCAGCCAGCACCAACATTCTTCCTTCATCCCAAACTCACACTGCCAGACACAAACATAAATTGCTGCTCCACACAGCATGCCATTATCCTTATATATACAACCAAAAGCACACACCACAAATTCCAGAACAAGTGCAGGACCTCAGGAGAGGTCCACTTCCCCTTGGGTTTCCTCCTGATTCTTCTTTTAGTCTAACACAGAGATTAAACTGTAAAGCTGAGGACCAGCCACACACCCTATATACAGTACATGCAAATGCAACTATTTCTCCTCAAACCCTTGGCCTGGCCCAGGGCACCACCGTCTCTCCCTGGATCATTGCATTAGCCTCCTAACTGGTATCTCTGCTTTGCGACCCTGGCCCTCCTTCAAAGCACTCTACAGAACTGCCAGGATGATCCCGTTAGAATCTAAGTTAGGTCAGTTCACTCCTCTGCTCAAAACCCTCCAGTAGCTCCTGTTTCATTCAGAGAAAAAGCCACCGTCCTCCCAGTGACTCAGGAGGCTCCTGCTGATGGGGATCCCTGTCCCGTCATCGTTTCCCATTGCTCCCCCTCTTCCTCACTGCACCCCGCTGGCCTCCTTGCTGTCTCGTGAACATCCCAAGGCAGTTCCTGCCTTGGCCTCTGCACTTGCTCTGCCCTTCTCCACACTTCTGCAGGTCGCTACTGAAAAATCACCTCATTAATGAGGGCTTCCCTAGCCATCCTTTCTACAAAGGGGCCTTCCCAACCCCTTTCCACTGACCCTTCACACCCCTTCTCCTGGATTTAAAACTATACGTTTTATTTATGTGTCATGTTCATTGTCCACTAGAATGCATGCTGTAGAAAGGTGGGAATTTTTGACAACCCTGCTACATCCCACAGCAGTGTCTGGGATAGGGTCTGCTGCATGCTTGAATGAGGGAGAAAGAGAGGAAAGAAGAGGTGGGTGACTATGCACGTGGTTGGTTAGGTCACTTAGCATGGCCTTGTGTTTTGTCCCAGTCATGTTCAGCTGGGCAGCTACAGGCCTGGAGGAAGCAGAGAGTTCAATTCAGCAGGGCTGGAGTTTTGCCAGCAGAGTATAAGGAAGGAAGAGAAGAGCCAGAGAGCTGAAGAGGCAAACAATGATTGATCATAATGGCTGAATTCGGAAATTATTATAAGTTAGGTAACGAACGAAAAGGGCATGAAGAGAGGAGGACATGAAAAGACAATCAAAGGATTATAGTTCAGTGTGGGGTTTAAGATCTTTCTGGGCCGGGTGCGGTGGCTCACGCCTGCAATCCTAGCACTTTGGGAGGCCGACATGGGTGGATCACAAGATCAGGAGATCGAGACCATCCTGGCTAACATGGTGAAACCCCGTCTCTACTAAAAATACAAAAAAAAAAAAAAAAACTGGCTGGGCATGGTGGCGGGCGCCTATAGTCCCAGCTACTCGGGAGGCTGAGGCAGGAGAATGGTGTGAACCTGGGAGGCTGAACTTGCAGTGAGCCGAGATCATGCCACTGCACTCCAGCCTGGGTGACAGAGTAAGACTCTGTCTCAAAAAAAAAAAAAAAAAAAAAAAATCTGTCTGGAGTAGGTAAACCTATATTGATAATTTTTGTGTAATCTAAAATTGTGTTTGTTCCTCCTTGGTCTAACACCCTCAGGTTCCACCAGCATATATATTAGCCAAATTTGCATCCATGTAAATTAGCAAAATCTCAGTTCAAGTGGCACATGGCATGTAAGCTTTCTCCCTGTGGACTTTATAATGGCAGCTGCACCTTCCCTGCTGGGGTCTGACTTCAGTCTGGATATGACAAGGGGTGGTGAGGGAGAAACATCGGGAAACTGCCTTCCCAGGTGAGATGCTGGGGCTGGGTGGAAACGCTGCACCCGACAGAGGTCCCAGCCTGCCTGGGTTTGCAAGCACAGTTGAGAGGGATCCTGAGTCTTCTGAATCCTCTCCCCACCCCCCCCACCCCCACCCCCACCAGCATCCACCAGAGTGTCAGACCTCATGCTTCCTAAATCAACGACAGTGTTCAGGAACCAGGCAAGGCCATGAACACAACTGCAACCAGAAGGATCATACTCTGACACCCTTTCAGAAGCTCCTTTCTTGTTGCCCCCACCCTTTGTTTCAGTGCAATCACTGCAAGCCTTTCATGTTCAGGACATGCCGGGAGCTGAAAGTTTCAGAATCTAGGCTCTGCATTCTTTTTCTTTAAGCTGTTCAGAGGGAGCCCCTGAATAACCGATTCCCCACTGCCTGCCATGGACGGTGAGGGGCCCACCACTCAACCCTGGCTGTACTTTCACTAGCTCTGCCCTTAAACTGGGCAAATTACCAGTCCCAGATGCCCTGCCCCTATTTCCTGGAGGGTCTAACGCCTGCCTACACTCCTTATTCCAATCCTGCCTTATTCTGGGTTTTGACTTCCAAGCAACAGAATCAAGCTGGCAGAGCAAGGTGGAAAATGGCATTTACCTAAACAATGTTGGAGAGGGCCTAGAATCGCTAGGAGGGCAAAAGGAAAGGCTGAAGGCTACAGAGCCAAGAACAGTGTCCCACGTCCTGCCCAGAGCAGCCAAAATCCCCTGAGTGACAAATGACAGATGACAGATGACACTCCAAGCCAAGCCCTGGTGAGTCCTCACACCATGCCAAGGCTGCCCAGGAAGCCCACCTAGCTGCAAACGTGGCCACCACCAGCTCTCTCACTTTGTTTGCCTCACTGTCTCCCAAGAGACAAAGTCTAGGCAGATGTGGCCCAGGCAGGCCAGTGGCTCCCGTGCACCCAGGATGTATGGGGATCACTCAGCTTGGATCATATCACAGCCCATTGCCCCCCTGCACCCCATAGTCCTGACATCCCAGCCTTTCTGGGACCCTTATCCACAGTCTTCCAGTTTAAATGAAAGAAAGTAGACCTCAAAGACAGGCCAGTGCATTGAATGTATAATAATCAAGCCAGGGTATCCATCACCCTAGGGTTTCCCATTTCTTTTTTTTTTTTTGAAACGGAGTCTCGCTCTGTAGCCCAGGCTGGAGTGCAGTGGCGCGATCTTGGCTCACTGCAAGCTCCGCCTCCCGGGTTCACGCCACTCTCCTGCCGCAGCCTCCCGAGTAGCTGGGACTACAGGGGCCCACCACCACACCTAGCTAATTTTTTTGTATGTTTCATAGAGACGGGGTTTCACCGTGTTAGCCAGGATGGTCTCGATCTCCTGACCTCGTGATCCGCCCACCTCGGCCTCCCAAAGTGCTGGGATTACAGGCTTGAGCCACTGCGCCCGGCCAGGTTTCCCATTTCTATGTGTTAGGTACGTTTCAACTCTCTTCTAGCTATGTTGAAATGTATTATACACACTGTTGTTAACTATAGCCCCTCTACTCTGCTATCAAACATTAGAACTTATTTTTTTCTATCCAACTGTATGATTATACCCCATAAATATGTACAAATATAATGTACCAAAAAAAAAAGAAAGAAAGAAAGAAAGAGGCCAATGGAAGGCATTCCAAAACAAAACACAAAACTGACAACTCTGTTTTCGCCCACAGGGCTCAGTGAAACTCTTCTCAGGCATCACACAAGAGAGAAGGAAAACTGACAAGTTCACGACATAAACACGCCGAGACAGGTAAACATACGGCTAACTTTATGGTGATCTAGCTATCTGAATAGAAATAGAAAGGGTGCTATACCACGTCAGGAGATGAAAACCTAACACTTTGCCTGCCATCTATAATTGCTTGACAGCATAACTGATCATGTAACTGACAACTGTCCCATCATCTTATTCTCAAGCATTGATAAAATGATGTAACACTACCAATGGCACATGGGATCTTCCCTAAACAGTGTGATCTGAGAAAGTGCCAGCACCAACCAGGGATCACACAGTTAATACCACTGGAATTTTAAAAAGCTTTCTCTAAACAAAAGCATCAAAAAGCTATCTTAAAATAAATGAAAAGTAGACAAGTTAGTCCTATAGCCTTGAGTATTTATCCTAGATGATGTCCTAGTGCCTAGTGAACTAAAAATAGACTCTATCTGTGGAAATGAGGGAAACATTTTTTAAAATAACAACGCCCATTAAAAGAATCCAGCTGCCTTCTCAAAATGACAGAGCCAGAGCAGTTCTTTGTCATCGCTATGGCTCGGGGCCTAGGGATCACAAACCTCCAGGTATTCACCGGGTCTGCACTGACCAGAAAGCATCCCTCCCTCCCTCCCTATGTCAGGCATTTGGACATAATGTGGATGGTTAATAAAAGGCACAGCAAGCTGAGAAGGACTCACCAGATCCACCTTGGAGGACCTAACAACTGACCCAGAGCACACTGTGGAAATTTCAGTTCATCTCATCTGTTCACTCACTCCTTCCGTAAATCGGTACTGAGCACCTGCTGTAGGCCAAGCACGGTCCTACAAACAGGATGGACACAGCTACCGTGGCCTCAGCCTCAGCCTGAGGGAGCCCATGTTCCAGGAGGGAAGACAGATGAGAAACAGAATTTAATTTCAGATAGTGAGGAGCATGTAACAGAAGAAAAGAGCAAGCAGGGAGGACGCAGGGCAGGAATGCGGGCTGGGAGAGGGGCCTGCCATCCAGAGGAGGGGCGGGGAGAGCCTTCTCTGAAAGGGACTGCTGGGTGAGACCTGAAGCATACGAATGCATTACTGGGACCTCAGAGTCAGCATAAGGGCAGAATCTCACATCCTTGTCTTAGAAAAATGGAATGAGAAGTTTTCTAGACAGGGAAGAAAAGGCACCCGTGCTTACAATGGGAGGGAACAGGCAGAGTTCAGGTGACTGCGAGAGGCCACTGTGGCTGGGCACAGAGAACACACAGGAGCTGCACAAGACAGGTCTGCTGGTAGCCGCAGAGCCAGGACAGCGAGGTCCTGGGGAAGAAGGGGAAGGGCTTTAAGCTGCTGGGGCTGACACAGTCAGAACTACAACACACACAGAAAAGCGTAACAGGCCTTTCTCCTTCCAAATAAGCCTATCTTTTATGCTTTTCTGAATTAGGTGGTTCTCCTGTTTTGGCTTGAAGTGGTAGGGTTTAGTCTATTTTTTGGCTTGAATTGGTAGGGTTTATTGGTTTGGTTTTGTTTTGTTTGACAGAGTCTCGCTCTTTTGCCAGACTGGAGGGCAGTGGTGCGATCTCGGCTCACTGCAACCTCTGCCTCCCAGGTTCAAGTGATTCTCCTGCCTCACTCAGCCTCCAGAGTAGCTGGGATTACAGGCGTGTGCCACCATGCTCAGCTAATCTTTATATTTTTTAAGAAGGGATGGGGCTTCACCATGTTGGCCAGGCTTGTCTCAAACTCCTGACCTCAGGTGATCCGCCTGCCTTGGCCTCCCTAAGTGCTGGGATTACAGGCGTGAGCCAGCACACCCTGCCGGTTTACTGTATTTCATTCCATCCAGGAAATGTTCCTAACTTCTTGCTTTTAAAAAAATTATTGGTAATTTTTTATTGTTAATTTTTAAAAATTTTTAAATGGTGACACAATAGAAGCAACAAAAAACTTACCTCCTTAGCCATTTTTAAGTTACGGCTCTACAACACAACGTACATTCACATTGTTGTGCAACTGTCACCACCAAACATGCACAGAACTCTCTTTATCAGGCAAAACTGAAACTGCTCCCACTGAACACTGCTCCCCTGCTGCCCCTGGCAACCACCATTCTACTTCCTGCTTCTATGAGTCTGGCTACTCTGGGTACCTCATATAAGTGGAATCACACAGTATTTGTCCTTTGGGGACTGGCTTATTCCACTTAGCATAATATCTTCAAAGTCTATCCATGTCATAGTATGTGTCAGAATTTCCTTCCTTTTTAAGAATGAATAATATTCCATGGTATGGAGAGACCTCATTTTGTTGATCCATTCATCCAAGGATGGGTTCCTGGGTTGCTTCCACCTCTTAACTATTTTGGTTGATGCAGTTATGAACATGGATAAACAAATACCTCTTCAAGTCCCTGCTTTTAATTCTTTGGGTATATACCGAGACTTGCTTTTAATGAGACTCTCTACATGTTAACTTCTTGCGTTTAATGAGACTCTCTACATGTTAGTCATATGTGATTTACAACAGGAGGTAAGAGCAGGCTGGGTGAATCATAATAGTGTCCATTAATGCTGTACGTACACAGAGGACTCCTACGGTGCCAGCGAACAAAGGAGCAGACACCTGCTCCCAGGACCACACAAAACTCACCACTGCAGACATAGATCACTACCTCCATTCTAACACATAACATAATTTGGTCTCAGGAACTTAGTGAGGAGAGTTTCCATTTTTCCTCCAAAGACACCTAGCAAAGAAAGAATGTCATGTTTGATGGAAGAATTTTTAAATTAGCTTCAGAAACCAATTACATATCTCAGGCTTAAAAAAAGACAGCAAAATTGGACAGGTGCGGTGGCTCACGCCTGTAATCCCAGCATTTTGGGAGGCTGAGGCAGGTGGATCATTTGAGGTCAGGAGTCGAGACCAGCCTGGCCAATGTGGCAAAACCCTGTCTTTACTAAAAATACAAAGATTGGCAAGGTGTGGTAGTGGGCACCTGTGGTCCCAGCTATCCAGGAGGCTGAGGCAGGAGAATCACTTGAACCTGGGAGGCAGAGGTTACAGTGAGCCGAGATCACGCCACTGCACTCCAGCCTGGGCAACAGAGCAAGACTCTATCTCAAAAAAAAAAAAAAAAAAAAAAAAAGCAAAAAAAAAAACCCCAAAAAACTTTGTCAAACCCACAATCTGACTTTAAATTTCATAAAGAAGGTGATCAACAAAGATTGACTTGGTCTGTTACCAAAATAATGTCAAATTTTCCATTCTCTTTCTTTGTTCTTTACTTTTTATTTCCACTCAGATTTTATGTAAATGAAATTGAACTTTTACTAGAGCTGTTTACAAAACACATTTTATTAAATACAACTGCATTTTATATTTTCTTTTATTTTTATCTTATAAAAATTTGTATTTATAAAACAGATTTTATTAAAAGTATTTTTGCTCTGAATAATTGTATTCCATACATGTAAATATAAAAAATTGCTACATGGCCCTTTAAGGAATTTAATAATTTTACAAAATACAGTAACACTGCAGAAGAAAGACATAAGAAGTTTTACTTGTTAAGAACATTCTCCAAGCCAGAAAAATAGGCATTAGAGTAAGGACATTTCCACATTCAATATTAATTGATACTTGGAGCAGAATAAGTCACAGTTAGTAGTCAGACTGATAGAGATAGGAGGCAGAACAGTTGCCAGCAGCTGGGGGCAGAGAATAGGCAAATGTTGAGGGGGCACAGAGCTTCAGTTTTGCAAGATGAGAAGTTCTGGAGGTGTATGATGTTGATGGCTGCACAGCCATGTGAATGTACCTACTACTGAACTGTACGCTTTAAAATTGTTAACATGGTAAATTTTATACATGTATTTTACCACAATTAACATTTTTTTCTTAATGTTTTCAAATAAAAAATTCGGTAGTTATTTGAATAACTAATGCTAGGCAGGACTGGTCAGCAGGAAAAAGCTGCTCCAAAGGTGGCTGAGGGTAAGGAAAGCCTTCATAACCCCTCAGGCAAATAAACAAAGAGATCTTTTACTAGAGGAAGGTGCTACATCTGCCTCAGAGCAGAAGTGGTGCAGCACTGATTTAGGTTCTGAATTTCTTCAGGTCTAACACTGACATTCTTCACATGCTAACAGTTCTGATGTTCAGGTGCCTCACACAAGCAATGTCAAAAGAAATATGCTATCTGCCAAGCAAAGAAACAAACTGAGAAACAGCTGTGTCTGCCTATGCATGCATAAACTTAACCAGGCATAAAGGGTTCCTAGTGACACGTATCTGCATGGCAGTACTCTGTGGTACTGCCATGTGGTTGAATCTGAATTGTCCCGTAAATGTCTCCAAAAAGATTTCATGATGATATACAACTGAGACTAAACACTATTGTGTGGACAGAAGGTTGCCTTCCATCGGGCTAAGCTCCACAATTAAAATAAGTAAAAACTGCCAAATCTTTTGGGCAGATCATAAAATGTTCAAAGTCAGGACAGGCTGGTGAGACTGACTCACACACCGTAAAGACTATCACTGAACATTCTTCTGTCCTAAGTTCCAGCTGACTTTCCATGACAGTTGTTTAATTTCCACAGATACATCATGCAATTATGGAAAAAGTGAAAATCCGATATTTACCGAAGAAGAAATGCAGACATCTGGTAGTTTTTAATATGCCTTGAAATTATGCTGTCAATGCTAAAAGGACACAAAAGGTCAAGAACATGAGCGTGGAATATGAACAGTATTAAAGCTGTCAGGCAAAGCTATCAATGGCCAAAAGAGATAACGAAAACATTATCCTATGAATGAAAAGAAAGCTTAAGAGTCCAGTTTTGTGATCTTGAGTAAAACAGTATGATGCATGGGATAAATGTAGCTGCCACTGGTTAGATATTTTATGAAAGCTACGTTTATTGTAATATTTCTTTTTTCTAAAACAATGCTGCTTAGTGGAGGGTAGGCTTTATAAGAGTAGGTACATGACTAGTCTTTTGCTGCAGTGATTTAGTTTGTGATGAGCCACGTCATTTTTGCCACAGTGTACAACAGCTGCTGAAGGCCACCCTTGTCTCTCACTTTTCATTATTAAACCAAAGCAAACTATTCTGATGAAGTTAGAATACCTTTTTTTAAGTTAGTCAAATGTGGGCACTATAAATCTAACCTCTAGTACTATGGATAAGCAATGGAAAACCCCTTGTAATGTTAATCCTAAATAAACACTAAGCAAGGTTTAATGTTTAAGATTGATGTCATTGACTATGCTTAGCTGAGAAGAAAACATGTGATTAACCAAAGGAAGGACTCAAAGGATATGTAATAATTCTATATCACCACTAGACATCTAAATTTCACAAAGAGATTCAACAACTTGAGGAAGCTACTGCTGCCTTTGCCACAGAACCTTCTATCTCAACAATGAAACTCTATCTCATTGCCCTCTACCTCAACAATGAAACTTAGGAGAATTCTGATACGACACATTGGGAGATCACTTTATGTTGGACACTCAAAATAGAAAGCCTGAAATGGTACCAAAATTGACAGCTCTAATACACAAGGGAAAGCCCTACCCTGTGACACTGTAATATTAAAGCAAGCATCTTCTTTAAGATAAAATTACTACACAGTGGAAGGAAAGCAATGAAACATCTGCAGACCCTGAGAACAAAAGAACTCCAAAATCGCCAATAGACAATCAGTGCAAAGTGCTGGAGCCAGTATAAAAATGCAGAGTCCAATTTGCAAAATAAAACTACTGGGAGTAGAAACCAACTTGGGAAGAAGATAGGTCATAGGGGCAAAAAAAAGAAGGAAAAGGATGAAACAAGTGTCAGACTAGCGAAGAGGAGCCAGATGTCAAAAAGTACATGGCCAAACCAATCGCCACTTTGTGAAAATAATGAGAATGTGTGCTAGAGCTATGAAACTAGGCATCTATCCTATATATAAACAGATAAAATTGGCCAGGCACAGTGGCTCATGCCTGTAATCCCAGCACTTTGGGAGGCCAAGGTGGGCGGATCACGAGGTCAGGAGATCGAGACCATCCTGGCTAACACGGTGAAACCCTGTCTCTACTAAAAATACAAACAAATTAGCTGGGCGTGGTGGCGGGCGCCTGTAGTCACAGCTACTCGGGAGGCTGAGGCAGAAGAATGGCGTGAACCCGGGAGGCGGAACTTGCAGTGAGCCAAGATCACGCCACTGCACTCCAGCCTGGGTGAGGTGACAGAGTGAGACTCCGTCTCAAAAAAAAAAAACAGATACAATTAGAAGATGAAAAGATAGAAAATTTTAATAATAAAAAAGAGATATGGAGCATTCAAGAGAAAGGGATAAAGAAGACAGGTAAAGAGGGCTCAACATATGTATAAAAGGAATTCTGCAAAGAAAGAAACAGAACAACCACTGAAAACTACATATTGACTCAATTTTTTTTTTTTTTTTTTGAGGTGGAGTCTCACTCTGTCACCGAGGCTGGAGTGCAGTGGCGCAATCTTGGCTCACTACAACCTCCACTCCCAGGTCCAAGCAATTCTCCTGCCTCAGCCTCCCAAGTAGCTGGGATTACAGGTGCATGCCACCACACCTGGCTAATTTTTTTGTATTTTTAGTAGAGACAGGGTTTCACCATATTAGCCAGGCTGGTCTCGAACTCCTGACATTGTGATCCACCTGCCTCAGCCTCCCAAAGTGCTGGGATTACAGGCGTGAGCCACCAGACCTGGCCCACATTGATTCCATTTTTAAAAATGAGTAAAAGGGCCGGGCACGGTGGCTCACGCCTGTAATCCCAGCACTTTGGGAGGCCGAGGCAGGCGGATCACGAGGTCAGGAGATCGAGACCATCCTGGCTAACACAGTGAAACCCCGTCTCTACTAAAAATAGAAAAAAATTAGCTGGGCGTGGTGGTGGGCGCCTGTAGTCCCAGCTACTCGGGAGGCTGAGGCAGGAGAATGGCGTGAACCCGGGAGGCGGAGCTTGCAGTGAGCCGAGATTGCGCCACTGCACTCCAGACTGGGCGACAAAGCGAGACTCCGTCTCAAAAAAAAAAAAAAAAAAAAATGAGTAGAAGACTTGAATAGACATTTCTCAAAAGACAATATAAAATGGTCAACAAGCATATGAAAAGATGTTCAACATCATTCATCATTAGGGAAATGCAAATCAAAACCACAACAAGGTATCATCTCACCCTCATCAGGATGGCTATCATTAACAACAACAATAATAAAACATAATAACAAGTGTTGGAGAAGATGTGGAAAAATTCAAACCCTTATACACTCCCGGTAGGAATAAAAAATGGTGCAGCCACTGTGGAAAACAATTTGTCTGTTCCTCAAAAAATTAAAATTAGGATTGCCATAAGATCCAGCACTTCCACCTCTGGGTATATATCGAAAAGGATGGAAATCGGGGTCCAAGAGAGATATTTGTACACCCATGTTCATAGCAGCACTATTCACAATAGCCAAGAGGTGAAAGCAGCCCAAGTATTCACTGTTAGATGAATAAATAAAATGTGGTATAGACATACAATGGAATTCAGCCTTTACAAGGAAGGAGATTCTGATACACGCTAAACATGGATGAATCTTGACAAGGCTAAGTGAAATAAGGCAGTCACAAAAGGACAAATACTGTATGATTCCACTTCTATGAGGTATATAAAATAACCAAATTCATAGAAACAGAAAGTAGAAGGGGAGTTATCAGGGGCTGGGTTGGGGGTAGAAGTTTCACAAGATGAAAAAGTTTCGGGGGTTAGTTGCACAACAGTGTGAATATACTTAACGATATTGAACTGTACACTTAAAATGGATAAGATGGGGCCGGGTGGCTCACATCTGTAGTCCCAGCACTTTGGGAGGCCAAGGTGGGCAGATATCTTGGGTCCAGGATTCAAGACCAGCCTGGTCAATATGGCAAAACCTCATCTCTGCTAAAAAAAAAATACAAAAAATTAGCCAGGCATTGTGGTGCATGCCTGTAGTCCTAGCTACTCAGAGGCTGAGGCACAAGAATTGCTTAAACTTGGGAGGCAGAGGTGCAGTGAGCTGAGATCATGCCACTGCACTCCAGCCTGGGCGACAGGGCGAGATTCTGTCTTAAAAAAAAAAAAAAAAAAAAAAAGTTAAGATGGTAAACTTTATGTTAAGTGTATTTTACCACAATTTTTAAAAATTGAATTAAGCTATATAGTGAAAAGGTACATCACGTACCTAAGAAAAACAATCCAGAGAAGCCATAACAAGACATATTCTAGTAAAATTATTAAAGAAGAAAGGATAATGGGACCACAAAATCATAAGAGACTTCCAGCACTATTTGTTATGCTTCAGTCCTTTAGAGGGAAACAACTGTACCATGAAGCACATAAGAAAGAGTTGTATTTTTCATCATAAGAGGTGCATAAATGAGGATTTGTTATATTATCCTCTATACTTGTCTATACACTTGTAATATTTGATCACACATTCCCACAAACGATTAAGGGAACCTACTGGCTCTGTTAAATTAAACTAAATTTGGGCTGAGGAGGTGCTTGTGTAATGAACTGCAACTTAACTTAGTATGCAAACTAACGAAAAGCCTAACTCAAGAGGATACTTTGGGAACAAATTGCTGAGTCTCAGGCAATCACAGCAGCTGAGCTCCAGTTAACTGCAGGCAGCAGGACAACTGTTCCAATCCTGTTCATGTAAGACGAACACTGAGCCATTAGCCATCAGCTGTCTCTCTACCTCACTTCTGTTTCTGTACCTCACTTCCCTGATATCCACAAATGCTTTTAGACCACGTTGCAGCCCTGGAGTTCTCTGAACCTGTCCCTGGTTCTGAGGGCTGCCTGATTCTAGAATCACAAATAAAAGGCAATTAAAATCTGCAAAACTAGATTTGTTATACATTCTTTTTTTTTTTTTTTTTTTGAGACGGAGTCTCGCTCTGTTGCCCAGGCTAGAGTGCAGTGGTGTGATATCCGCTCACTGCAAGCTCCGCCTCCCAGGTTCACACCATTCTCCTGCCTCAGCCTCCCAAGTAGCTGGGACTACAGGTGCCCGCCAACACACCCGGCTAATTTTTTGATATTTTTAGTAGAGACAGGGTTTCACCGTGTTAGCTAGGATGGTCTCGATCTCCTGACCTCGTGATCCGCCCGCCTCGGCCCCCCAAAGTGCTGGGATTACAGGCGTGAGCCACCGCACCTGGCCTCATTCATCTTTTAGCAGTTTCCATAATTGAAGAGTTCAAAGACTAGTGCTGTTGTTGGAGCAAAGCTTGAGCCAGGAGCTCAATATCACCTAGTACCAATTCTTCTTCACCTTCTGCTCTGCCAAGTTCATCCCTGGACTCCTCACAGAACCCCTCAGGCTCTCCTATGACCATGATTAAATGTCTATAGCAGTCCCAGCCTAAATCCTCAAACCAGAGTAAGCAAGGGCATTGCTTCTAGAAACTCCCATTCAGGCTCCTGGAACTCTCTCTCTCAGGCTGACTGAAATTGGGTCCTGAAACAATTCCTGTGTCAGAGCCAGAGTGAGTTGGGGTGGAGTCAACCCTAAGAATGGAAAAAGGAAACTGAGGTGAATGAAGGAGAAATGGATTCTGTGAGGCACCCACAACAAGGACAGCAGAGACCACAGTTCTGGTGGCTGTTTCTCACCCTCCAGACACTGTCCCTCTGCCGAGCTCCTTCAAACCCTCCAGACATGATCAGACTCATCTGGACTTGCTGTGGGGACATATCTAGGCCCCGACTCTGTCAAATATGTATAGTGACTTCCATCTAAAAGGCACAAGGTTCTTCACAGATAGGACAACCTTGATAGCACTCATCTGAGAAAGAGAACAAATTAGAAATAATCATCCCTCACTTCCTAACACTCAAAAAAAAAAAAAAAAAAAAAAAAAAACCTAAGGGAAAGCAAGTGCATATTAAAACAGAGTTGATCACCAATGAGCAAGTCCCATCAAAGATGGCAGAGAAGCTGAAAAGGTCCTCTAGGAACTCACTCAATAAATGCTCATTTATTCCATTTATTGCAAAGCCAAAAATTGTAAATAATTTAACTCACTTAGGAAAGGATCTTCTCCATTATTTTATCTGAATGTTATCTTATCTTGATGTTCTGAAGTCTGACAGTTACCAAAGCGAGTAAAAATCCTGATGTTTTCCATGCTAGGAAAATCATTAATAATTTATCCAAACTGAAACTTTCTTGGCAACTGTTGCTTCCTTGTTCTTGCCATAAATTAACTGTTTTTAAAAAGCTAAAATCTAAAGAATTTCCAGGACCTTAAAACCATTAGAATATAAAGACACTCTAATTTAAAATAAAATTCATAACCAAAAGTTAACCCACCTAAACACAATGTTTCCTTGTGTCATTTATCTTCTTTGAAGCCCAATCAATAACAGATTCATTCAGTCACTCATGCAGCAAACATTTAGTAAGTGCTCTAAACATGCCTGAACAGACCTCACACATCATCCTTCCTGAGCTCTTCCTTTACAGATTAGGAGAGTGAGGTCAGAGAGAGCAAGTGATCTGCCCACAGTCACACAGCAAATATGAGAATCCATGGGTGCAATCAGATTTCCTCACCTCTGGCCTGACCCGTTCTCCACCCTGCCATGTTTCCTTGGCTACAGCAGGCCTGTGATGCAATCGGCCTCCAGCAGAGAACACTACTGTAGTAAATATCAATAGGTGTCAAATTTATGGCCACCCAGCATAGTCTGAACACCCTTCCTACAACTGGAAGATCTCCCATATGAGTTCCTTCTCCTGAAATGTAGGGGCAAAAGCTCATCCAATCCTCCTTGCAGCTAGAGCTCAGGCATATGGCTTGGCTTTGCCAATCAGGGGAGCAGTGTGACATAGTGGGCACAAGCAGGGTAGGCAGCAGTGGCAAAGCTTCTAGTGTTTGACCTGCAGGGAGCTGGCACTTCTGTGCTGAGCGATGGTCACAGAGCTGTCTTCACTTGTCACTGCCCAGTGGTAAGGTTTGGGCACTGATCCTGGCTATACAGAATTCTGTGAAACTGGCTAAAATGGACTCTGGGGTGGGGGTTGCATCTAAGAACCCTGAACTCTGTGCTTCATTATTACATGCTCAATACATATGCCTGGAGCTATACACAAAATAAAGGGAGCCTCTGCTCAAAACTTCACTGTGCATCATAAGATACCAGTTCCCATCTATCTAAGTCTTACGACTTTTTAAAAAATAAATGGTTCTTTTCTATTAAAAAATAAGACAATGACGGGACTACTTCACTTTTAACAATATATGCTGAATTATCAAATGCCTATTTAAAAAAAAAAAAAGATCATGAAGGTGGCAAAGCAAATCCCAGTATCAAAATACTCCTTCACCAAAATCTAACAGCAAAGCAAAGCCAAGCCGGTTCCAAGCCTCTGCAGCACACAGCAGGTCCTCGTGGCTCTTTGGAAGCAAGAAGCAAGGGAGAAGCAAGTAAACAAAATACTCAACCATTTCCCTAACAGCTCCCATCTTAGAGAATAACAGAAGGGAAAGAGCTGAAGGCAGGCAGCTTCCAGAAAATAAGTGGCATTTTCCCCAAAACCTTCATGTCATCCATTTTTTCTAGAGATGGAAAAAATGCTGTGACTCCCTGCTGGAAGGAAAGCAAGAAACGCTTCACTGTGGTTACAGATGGTAAATGCTTAAACGTGACAATGTCAAAGGAACAGTCTCCTAAATTGGACAGCATGGAGTGGGAAATGGAAAGACACATAAGGGCCTTCCTTTCCTCTCCCCATCTTGATGAGCAGTCCTCAAGATACGGCCTAAAATTCATAAACCTAGAAACAGAGGTGGCCTGGGATTTAAAGCGAAAATGCAGCCAACAACAAAACAAAAAAACTCAGGAGACAGAAGGGGAAATGTGATAATTTTTTCATTTTTCATAGCAAGTGAACAATAGATATAATTTAAGAGTTGCTAAATCAAGAAATAGAAGGTTATACATAACAAATATACAGAGTTATATGAGTAACCACTGGTAGACTCTAAACCATCCAAAGCACCAGAAGGGAAACAGTACATGCACACACTCAAATAACAAAAAGGGAAGCAGGGCGCCAGAGTATACACCTGTAGTCCCAGCTATTCGGGAAGCCAAGGTCGCAGGATCACTTGAGCCCAGGAATTCAAGGCCAGCCTGGGCAACATAACAAGACCCCATCTCTAAAAATAATAATAGTAACAAAAAACGAGGAAAATTGGCAACAACAACAACAAAAAACCCCACAAACTAGATTATAAAGAATTAGGACTTAAAATATCTGTGATAACAATAGATGCAGATGAGAGAAATTATTATTATTATTATTGGAAAATGATATGTTACACATCCAGAAAACAAGAGAATCCAATTTTAAAATTATTAGAAAGAATGAGAGTAGTTAGCAAGTTGACCGTTTGCAGAATTTTCTTTTTCCTATAAACAAGCAAAACCATTGAGAAAACAGCTGAAAAGACCCCACTCACAGTAACTCCTGAAAAGAACAGCACATCTGAACCAAATGTGGGCAGAACCTACATGAAGAAAACTGGAAAGCTCTCCAATGAGGCAAAAAGGAGAAATTAAAAGTAGCACCATGTGCTTCGATTGGAATGTTTCATACTGTAAACTTGGCCGAGGGCGGGGCTCACACCTGTAATCCCAACACTTTGGGATGCCGAGGCAGGCAGATCGTTTGAGGCCAGGAGTTCGAGACCAGCCTAGCCAACATGGCGAAACCCCCTCTCTACTAAAAATACAAAAATTAGCCACTTATGGTGGCACATGCCGGTAATCCCAGCTGCTTGGGAGGCTGAGGCACGAAAATTGCGTGAACCCAGGAGGCAGAGGTTGCAGTGAGCTGAGATCGCACCACTGTACTCCAGCCTGGGCAACAGAGCAAGACTCTGTCAAAAAAAAAAAAAAAAAAAAAAAAAAAAAAAAAACCTGTAAAGTTGTTAACTCTCCCTAAATCAATTCATAAATTTACTGCAAACCAATTAAAATACCAGGAGGATTTGGGAACTTACTTTGGAACTCAGCAAAATGATACTAACAGTAATATGAAAAAATACGCGAGAATTACCAGGTGTGGCCGTTTGTATTTTCCACATGCTTTTCTGCAGTGTGACCCTTGCCTTCCTCCCATCAAGAGGTAGGGCCTATGTCCCCTCCCCTCAAATGCTGGCAGGTCTGTGACTGCTTCAGCCAACTGAGTACAGAGGAAATGGCCCCATGAGACTTGTGAGCCTAGGCTGGAAAAAGCCAGCAGTTTCCACCTAGTGCTCTTGGGATACTAGCTATGGGGGAAGCAGCCATCATGTAGGAAGTCCAACTGCCCTGAGACCACAGTGCTGGAGGAGCTACAAGTATACACGTGGCTGAGGCCCCAGCTGCCAGCAGGCCACGACTGCCAGCCATGTGAGTGGGGCATCTGGGATGTCCCACCCTGTCGAGTCCTCAGATGAGTTACAACCCCAGCCAATATCCAACACAATCACATGAGACCTCAAGCAAGAATCACCCAGCAGAGCTGTATCCAAATTCCTCACCAACAAGATCATAAACAAAACAAAACATCTGTTTTAAACTGCTAAGTTTAAGGATAACTTGTGACGTCACAACACTAACTGGAATTCCATTTAAAAGGAAGGAAGGGGGCCGTGCACGGTGGCTCATGCCTGTAATCCCAGCACTTTGGGAGACCGAGGCGGGAAGATCACAAGGTCAGGAGTTTGAGACCAGCCTGACCAACATGTTGAAACCCCGTCTCTACTAAAAATACAAAAATTAGCTGTGTGTGGTGGTGCGTTGCCTGTAATCCCAGGTACTCAGGAGGCTGAGGCAGGAGAATTGCTTGAACCCAGGAGGCAGAAGGTTGCAGTGAGCCGAGATCACACCACTGCACTCCAGCCTGGGTGACAGAGCGAGACGCCATCTCAAAAAAAAAAAAAGAAAGGAAGCAAGTGAGGAAGGTAAGGAAGGAAGGAAAGGATGGGGGGAGGAAGGGAGGCACAGAGGGAGGAAAGGAGGGAAGGAAGGAAAGAAAGGGGAGGGAAGGGGGAAGGAGAGCTGAAGGGGATTGGCCCTATCACATTTTACAACATAATGAATCAAAATCCATTCATAAATTCATTTAACAAATATTGAAGATCTACAGGTCCACCACAAGCTAGGCATTAGAGAGACACTGTGTTGTGCAAAATCTTTGTCTTTATGGGATTTAGATTTTAGTGAAAAAGACAAATTTAAGATAGTATTAAGTGTGCTGAAGGAAAATAAAAATCAGGATAAGAGAAAGTGCTCCTTAAAATAAGAGTGCTCAGAGAGGCCTCTTGGAGGAGGTGGCTGTGGCGCTGAGACAGGGAAGGGCCCGGGTATTCTCACCTACTGCTGTGGGGTTTGCAAATGGTTCAGCCTGTCCTTGGGGCAATTTGAAAAATCTATTTCCATCTAAAACGCATGTACCTCTTGACTAGGAAATTACCCCATGAACATTCTTACAAACGTTAGCAATACTTCCAAGTATGTTATGACAAAAATGAGATACACAAAAATGTCAGCTCAATGAGAGCTTATTAAATAAATTACATTATAGTCATTCAATAGAGCACCATAAGACTTTTTAAAAATTACATGAGCTATGTCCACTGACAAACAGTTAGCTACATGAGACACTGCTGGGTGACAATAAGAAAGGCTGGAACTGTGTGCACAGTATGTCCTCTTCTGACTCGTAGAGAAAGAAGGAACCAGGGGAGGAGGGAAGGATACTCATCTATGATCTGGAAGAAATCCTCCTTTCCTCGGGGAACACCTCTGGGGAGAGGAGAGAGATTTGGGTTTTTCACTTGGTACCTCTCCGTAGCACCTGAATTTTCTAACAAGATGCTGTACAAGTTTTACTTGTGTCCCTTAAATGCCCACTAGGGTTACCTGGACCATGAATCAGTGTATGACAGCTTCTCCCCAAAGAAAGAATTGGGGCCACTAGACCAGACAAGGTTGGTTTTCTCTTTTGGTACTCTGTATTTCCAAAAATAACTGAATGGTATTTTTTTAATAAAATAATTTGAAAGAATAAAGCCCTCTAACAACAAAGTATTAAACTGTGTTAAAATATTTTCATTCTATTGTAATTATAAGAAAGCCTGCGTGGTCTCACCGCAGCAGCCACAGTGACGAGCAGCACTCTCTGTAAACGCAGCCCTTCCACGCTGCTCAGGGTGACCCACCCCAGTGAGCTGGCTACTCACATATTCCCAGATCCCCCACCTGCGCCAGGCAGGCATACGCCAGATCAGCTCAGAACTGATGGGCACCAGGAAGAAAGGCACCAAGCCCTCCCTAACTCCCCTCTGAGAGTTGCATCCTTCTTTCTTACCTCTTTCCTCTCTACAGAGCCCACTGTGCTCTGGGTCCCCCACGACCTGGGGGTCAGAGTCAGACACACTTCTGTACACAAATGGAACCATTCATTCTTCACCACCACCTGTGCCCACACCCCCTGTCAAAGCTCCCCCGCACCCACCTCTGAATCTCCTGCATGGGTAGGACAACTTCTTCCTGAAGAAGAGAAATTCCTGGCCAGGCACAGTGCTCACGCTTATAATCCCAACACTTTGAAAGGCCAAGGCGGGTGGATTGCTTGAGCCCAGGAGTTTGAGACCAGTCTGGGCAACATAACGAGACCCCCTCTCTACAAAAATTAAAATTAAAAAATTAGCCGGGAGTGGTGGCATGCCAGTAGCCCCAGCTACTTGGGAGACTGAGGTGGGAGGATCGTTTGAGCCCATGAGGTTGAGGCTGCAGTGAGCCGTGATCCTGCCACTGCACTCCAGCCTGGGCTATAGAGAGAGACCCTGTTGGAAGGATCTCTCCAACAGTTATCTCCTGGATAACTGCAATGGGTAAAGTGACAACTTTCTCTAGCTCTCCTAAGCCACAGTGCAGTATGGTTTGGAAACAGCAATAAGAGTCAATCCCCCTTTTCACAAAGGATCAAATGAGGCTCAGAGAGATTAAAGAATTAGGCAGTCATTCTTCAGAAGGAAGGGAGGGAGGGAGGGAGGGAGGAAAATTTCTTGTGAAATTCCCAAAGAACAGAGAACATTTTTAAATGTTTCCTTACTCATTAGTTTACTCAGTATTTTCATGCCCAAAAAATGTCAACAACAAGTTTTGCCAAGAATAATAAAAACGGATACTGACTCTGAGCCTTTCTTGCAAGATCTCTCAGGGTAACACCCGGCTGACTCCCGCACATTTCTGTCTCTCCTGCCTTCTCAAATCTCGCTGTCTCCATCAGTGTCTCTTCTTCCATGCAAGGCCCTGTCCTCTAAAGTTCTCTCTCCCCTGGCTTCAGCCCCATGCAGGTGGCCCCCCCGCCCCACATGTGGATTCAGTTCCCCACCTGTGGTCCCCATGATTGTTCTACTCCAACTCCAGCTCTCATCGCCCACTGCCAGTTGACTGGGGCACAATGTGACTGGGTGCAGGATGGGCAGCCACCTCAGGACCCAGAGCGCTCCATCCCAAGGCCAAAGGGGTGGACATTCTGCCCTGAGACACCTAGGAGTGCATAATGCTCAAGGTATTCCTTCTTTGAAGCTGATAAGTTTGTCTATGAGCAAATAATCCACTAGTTCCTCTGCAAGGGCAGCCAGTGCATACAGAGCTAGCCTGACTGACTTAGAGCACAGATGTAAAAGATTAGTCTTTCTCAAACACTGCCAATCATGTGTCAGAAATCTACAACAGCCCCTCACCAGCAAATCTGGCTGACCCCAGCCCTGTCTCAGGCCCTTGTGTTAATGCTGGGTCTCCGGCCCAGGCTCCCCTCCTGCCTGATGAGTTCCCATTGTGCTTTCAAGGGCTCTTTCAGGTCAAGAGACTTAGATCAATACTACCTTAGGTGACCCGAACTTTGACTCTCCCTCAGGGAGGAGCGATGGGGTTTTAGTGTCTTCTGACAGCCCAAAGCGCAGATGCCAGCTGCTCCACCTCATTCCCAGGGACGAGCTCCACAGTTGAGGATCCCAGGAAGCAGAGCAGGGGTTGAGATGCAAACAATTCTGATCACAGGCCCCTCTCTCCACCCTCTCCAAAAGTGCCACCTGCTGCATCTGCGTAATTCAGAGAGCCCATTCAGGAGACCGCTGCTGGAACCAAGAAGCTGCCTACCTGGGTGACGTAGGGTCCCCATCAGAGACACGAGAGGGGAGAAGTGATGGGACTGCTTCATACCCACACCTACTTCACGTTCGCCCTAACAGGCACTGTGTAGCACTCATTTGGGGCCAAAAAAGAATAAATGACAACTTGTTTACAGGATCTGTGTTGTAAAAATACCTAGTAGGACCTTGTTTCACCACCTGGATCTTTAGGGAGGTGCCCGTTCTCCCCTTTGAGCTCATCCTGCCCTTACCAAGTTCCTCTGTTTCCCCTCACTGGGAACCCTCAGGAATTGTCCCCAGCCATTATTCCCAGAAACCTGTGCCAACCGCTCATGCCTATCATGGAGCATCACACTATCAGATACCTGGATAACTGCAATGGGTAAAGTAACAACTTTCTCTAGCTCTCCTAAGCCACAGTGCAGTATGGTTTGGAAACAGCAATAAGAGTCAATCCCCCTTTTCACAAATGATCAAATGAGGCTCAGAGAGGTTAAAGAACTAGGCAGTCATTCTTCAGTCATTCTACAAACTTTTCTTCAACACCCACCTGTGCCAGGGGATGCCTGCCCCTCATAAAATACCCACCTCCCCAAAGATTTGGGGGTGGGGCTTCTTGCTCCTGGAAACAAGAAGGGTAGGGGGGTAGGGGAAAAAGGAGAGAAAGAGGTGTGAGGGCGCTCAGAGAGGAGCAGCCTGTCATCACATGATCACTGCTCACGCTGCCTAGCAGGCCTCTGAAGCCACCCCATGGGAGAATAAGTCCGCTGTTTCCCACGCTTGGGGTCTCCCTCTCCCACTCCAGCATCCCAGCCCACCAGGTAGAATGAGTGATGCCACATGGACTTCTGAACATGCTTAACCTCTGCAGACCATGGCACAGGGCCCAAGCTGGCCCGCAGCACCCAGGCTCAGTACATGCCTGCCCTCTTCACGACCTCCCAGACCAGCCCGGCCATCCACCCATCCTCTGCACACATCCCTCCCCAACCTCCCCTCAAACACTTCACCCAGGTGGGGCTTCCCAGGCAATCTCCAATCTATGGCTGACCTTGAACAATCCAGGTTCGAATTGTATAGGTGCATTTATACATGGATTTTTTTCAGTCAAAGTTACACCAAGTGTACCAGCCTCTCCTGACTCCCCTCCCACCTCCTCCTCCACTTCCTGCACCTCCTCCTCTACCTCCTCCACCTCTTCCACCTCTTCAACCTCCTCCACCTCCTCCACATCCTCTACCACCACTTATTCCACCTCCTCCTCCACCTCCTCTTCCACCTCCTCCACCTCCCGCTCCATCTCCTCCTCCACCTCCTCCTCCTCCACCTTGTCCTCCACTTTGTCCTCCACCTTCTCCACCTCCTCCTCCACCTCCTCTACCTCCTCCACCTCATCCTCCACTCCTTCACCTCCTCCTCCTCCACCCATCCCCCACCTCCTCCTCCACCTCCTCCACCTTGTCCACCACCTCCTCCTCCACCTCCCCTTCCACCTCCTCCACCTCGTCCTCCACCTCATCCTCCATCTCCTCCTCCACCTCCTCTTTCACCTCCTCCTCCACCTCCTCTTCCACCTCCTTTACTTCCTCCACCTTGTCCTCCACTTCCACCACCTCCTCCTCCCCGTTGTCTTCCACCCCTCCTCCACCTCCTCCACCTGGTCCTCCACCTCCTCCACCTGGTCCTCCACCTCCTCCTCCCTCTTCCACCTCCTCCAACTCCTCCTCCACCTCCTCCACCTCTTCCTTCTCTGCCACCACGACACAGCAAAACTAAGCCCTCCTCTTCTTCCTCCTCCTCAGCCCGCTCAATGGGAAGATGACAAAGATGAAGATCTTTATGATGATTCACCTCCACTTAATGAATAGCAAATACATTTTTCTCTTCCTTATGATTTTCTTAATGGTATTTCTTTCCTCCAGCTTACTGTATTGTAAGAACACAGCATATAACACATATACAAAAGATGTATTAATCATCTATTTATGTGATCAGTAAGGTTTCCTGTCAATATGAGGCTATTAGTAGTTACATTTTGGGGGAGTCAAAAGTTATACGTGGATTTTCAACTGCAGAGGGAGTCGGTGCCCCTAACCCTGTACTGTTCAAGGGTCAGCTGTACAAAATGAGGACAAGACGTAGTACTCATTCCTCAGGGGTTACCGCTAGGTTTAAATGAGTTGATGTGAAACACTGTTAGAATCGTGTCTGCCAAAAAAGTAAGCATTCATCAGTTCTTGTGATCGATCCAGTTACAGTTTCACATACAGATGACTATACCCACCTCACCAGCACTCACCAGAGGGGGCCCTTGGATCTAAACAGTGTGGAAGCCACACCTGCTCCCCTCACCTCACACAGGCCTGTGTGCAAGGTGGCTGAGCCCCCCCTGGATTTCTGACTAACATCTTTGGACCACCAGCAGGTCAACAACCCTCCCCTCCGTGTCCCCCGAATGCCCGAGTGGCATTTGTTTCCTATGGCTGCTGTTAACAAATTGCCACAAACCTGGTGACTTATAGCAACACACAGCTATCATCCTACATTCTGGAAATCAGAGGTGCAAATCAGTCTCACTGAGCTAAATTTAAGGGGTCACAGGCCTGGCTCCTCCTGGGGGCTCCAGGGGAGAATCTGCTTCCCTGCCTTTCCGGGCTTCCAGAGGCCACCTTCCTTCCTTGGCTCATAACTCTCTTCCTCACATCACTCCAGTCGCTGCATTCGCCATCCCACCTCCTACTACTGACTCAGATCTTCTGTCTCCCTCTTAGGAGGACCCCTGTGATTACACAGGGCCTGCCTACATAATCCAGGACAGTCTCCCTCTCTCAAGATCCTTAACTGAATCACATCCGCAAAGTCCCTTTCTGCCATGTGAGACACAGATTCACAGCTTCTAGGGATTAGGATGTGGACTCCTCTGGAGGACCACAATTCCGCCTATCACATTGACCTAACCAATATTCAACCTATCGAGCTTTGCTAGCTCTTAGACGTTGGGTTAGTCCCAATACCTGGTCCACAAAACTGGAACTGAATATGACATTTCACATTTGCATCACAAAGATTCTCTGGATGCTGTGTGAAGGGGAGATTGAAAGGACAAGAGTAGAAGTGGAGAAGCCAATTACGGGGCTACCAGAATAACCTGGGTAAGAGAGACACCACGGGAAGAAGTCAGTATTTTTGAAGAAGAATCAGTAGGATGACAAGAGGCTATGTTAGGAAGGACCGATGGTGTCTGGTTGGAGGAAATGGGTGAATGGTGGTTCCACTCCCTGAAAACAGAGGAGAAGACACTTACTTGGAGAGGAAGTGAGCAACCTGGTTGGGGATATCCTGAATTTTAAGTGTCTATGACTTGTCCAAGTGCAGATATAAAGTCAGCAATGGTGTATGTCAAGAGGAGAGAGGTAACAGCTTCAGATGCAGAGACCTGTGTGAGTGACAGAAGTGCCCAGTGGGGCAGAGAGGAGTCTGGGCCCAGGAATGTCCTCCTGCTGACCAGCTGCAGTGAAGCTCCGCTGGCCCCATCTCTCAGTGTCAGCCCTGCCCTTGCTGTGTCCACTGCCAGGGTGTCCCCTGCAGGGGCACTCACTGCACAGTCATCATTCCCAGGGAGCGTGGCCACTTCCCCTTGCTGCTCCACCACACCTCTGTTTTAGGTGGCCCTGAGGATGCTCTGAGACTGGGCTACAGTCTCCATAAGTTCCAGCTATGGATGTCTGCCCCACAGCCTCATCTAGGGAAGTCTGTTTGCCCACCATTGAGGAGCCCTGTGGCAGCACCTGGCTCTTCCCTCTCTGCTATGTTCAACATGTCCCACAGCAACATGGAAACTAGCAGATGTCTTTATTCCACACACTGTCCATGGGAAATTTCAGACCCAATCTTCTAGACCAGAGGTCAACAAACTATGATCCCTAGGCCAAATCTGGCCTGCTGCTTTTATAAACAAAGTTATACTGGAAAACAGCTATACCCATTCATTTATGAATGGTCTATGGTTGCCTCCACACAATGATGGCAGAGTTGAGTAGTTGCCACAGAAGACCATATGACCACAAAGCCTAAACACTGACTCTTCTGTATAGAAAAAGTTGGTCCATCTCTGGTCTACACGTTTTCCTCCCCCAGTGCTATCTTATGGCTCCTCCATGATAGTGGAAGACATGGAGGGCAAGGGGACAGATGGCCAATGTCCAGTCCTCATTCATTCAATCATGTGGGGTAGTACAGGGTGCTACGGTGCTATTTCCCTTTTTGGGGACCCAAGAAGCTTCTTCACTTCCAAATCTCTCCACCTGCTCAGAGTCCTTCCTCCCAGACTCATGTGGCTTTCTCCTTCCCCTTCCTTTCCAATCCCTGATGGAGGGGAACTTCTCTCCTGGGAATCATCTCCTCCATCCTACCACCTTGGAACTTAAGAATAAAACCATTTTCAGGCCTCCTAGCTTTGCTCTCAGTATATAAAAGAAACTTTCTGGAATATGATTCTTTTTCTCTTGCCACAAAGCCTAGTTTTCACAACTGTAGTCCCTCTTGAGACTGAAGAAAGTCAGTGCCGGGACTCCAAGCTGAGTAATGAGCTCTTTGTTCTAGATAGTGCTTACTCTTCCCCCAAAGATAAGAACACCCTTGATTTAATGGGTGGGAGAGCTGCAGGGTAATATGATTCACAGAAAGAAAAAAAAAAGGTCAATTTAAATTTTCAAAACTATTATTCTTGTAATAACTAGACTGAGGTCCAAAAAGTTTCCACCAGGCTATGGAAAGAGAGATATAGCATGAAACTTGGAAAACTAGGTCAGAACTCAAGAGAGAGCCAGCTGGAGATGGGCCCTGCTAATCAGTCTCTGAGACTGTGAGCTGCTCCCTTGGAGTTCTCCTGCTGATGGAGTTCATTTGGGTGGAAGAGGAGAGAAAGACGGCCATTGAGAGTTAGGAATAAAAGTTAAGATCAGTTACTGGCAGAGGAAACAGAAAGAAGAGTCTCAACTCAGCACATGAAGGAGAGAGGCTTTAGAGTGATAAGATGAGCTGCACCTAGGAACTCTCAGAGTCTACAAGTTCCAACAGCTAAAGCAGAAAATGGGATAAAAAAAACCAGGTGACGAAAGGCTACCTGCAGAAATATAGATTAACCCTGGGCCTCCAGACCCCTATGTCTCACACCAGCACTTAACAGCACCAGTACGCATTCTCAGGCAGAGGAAAAAAGAACGCCACACTCCCCAAAGAAATGAGCCATCGGCCTCTTCTGCTTTCAAACTGGGAAGTCATGCACCCCAGAGCAGACACTCTTCATATTAGCCAAGATATGACAGGAGGGGCAGCTCATCTATGCCCAGCCCAAGCATCCAAAGGTAAGGCCGCCAGCTGACATGCTCTGCCCACATCCAGACAGAGCTAGGCCACTCCCTCATTTGATGGGGAGGTCAGGGACATAGAAGAAAACATGCCAAGCACCTTTAATCAACCCTATAAACATCAAAGGACAACCAAGGGCCACCAGTCTGTTAAGGAAAACCAAAACTATCAAAGATAAAGATTTAGAGCAATACACAGAAAAACTGACTCTGGAGCAAACTAGAAAACGTGTCTTACTTAATTCCAATTAGTACCCTCAGGTAGAAATGAAAAAAATATGCAACCAAAAGATAAGACAAATACTAAGAAAAAGTAGCAGGAAATATAAATGAGAATAAAAAATGTGTAAAATAACAAGTTAATCTCACCTGTTCTGTTTCAACCCTGTGCTAAGTCTCCAGGAGGCTTAGAACCGCCACTCAGATCTTCAGCCAAACCAGGATGAAATGTAACAACTAGCAACTAATGTCAACCCATGCTTGGGTCCAAGACTGACCAGGGGGCAACCTGCACGGTCAGATTGTTTATACAAAATGTTCAGCATAATGGTCTGCACCTGGTTCTCTGAGTTTTTGTTATTGAACTCATCATGCATCCTGGTTCTAGATACCTGACCAAAGGGGTAGGAAAGATTCCTCCTCCAATGAGCCTGTTGCTCCCAAAGCCAAGAGTCTCACCAATATCTTAATGATCACAATCTGAAGACAAAGTGCATCCTGTGTGACAGAGAAAGACCTCTGGGAGCAGCACATGGGTGGGCTGGACCTCTCTGGTACTGGCCTGTGTGACCTTCCTCCTCCTGCCCTGCACCATTTCCCTTTCTGAAAGCCTTAGAGCCAGGCAAAGTGGCTCATGCCTGTAATCCCAACACTTTGGGAGGCCGAGGTGGGAGGGTTGCTAGACGCCAGGAGTTTTGAGACCAGCCTGGTCAACACAGCAAGAACCCATCTCTACAAAAAAATTAAAAATTAGCTGGGCACGCTCCTGAGTGCCTGTAGTCCCAGCTACTCGGGAGGATCGCTTGAGCCCAGGAGTCTGAAGCTATAGTAAAATGTGATCACACCACTGCATTCCAGCCTGGGTGACACAGTGAAACCCCGACTCTTAAAAAAAAGAAAGCCTTACCCAAGTATACCCTGGGGAGTCTCAGAGTCCTTCCAGCTGTCCAACCCTGTGTCACTGATGTACTTAACGGGTACAATGTTCAGTATTTGGGTGACGGATACCCTAAAAGCCCTGACTTCACCACTATACAATCTGTACGTGTAACAAAATTATACTTCTACCCCATAAATCTATACAACTGAAAGTAAATAAATAAAAATTAAAATTCAGTAGGTGGTCCAGAAGATGGAATTAAAGAAATCTCTTGGATTATAAAGCAAAAAGCACAGCAGTGGAAACTGTGAGAGAGAAGTTAAGACACCTGGAAGATTAACACAGAAACTCAGATACCTGGCCAGGCACAGTAGCTCACGCCTGTAATCCCAGCACTTTGGGAGGCCTGAGGTCAGGAGATCAAGACCATCTTGGCCAACATGGTGAAACTCCATCTATACTAAAATACAACAAATTAGCCAGGCGTTGTGGTGGGCGCCTGTAGTCCCAGCTACTCAGGAGGCTGGGGCAGGGGAATCGCTTGAACCCAGGAGGCGGAGGTTTCAGTGAGCCGAGAGAGATTGTGCCACTGCACTCCAGCCTGGCGACAGAGCGAGACTCCATCTCAAAAAACAGCAACAACAAAAAAGTCAGACACCTAACTAACAGGAGTTCCATAAAAGAGAAATGAGAGTTGAGGAAATACTCAAGGAACAAAATTTTCAGCATTAAAGAAAGGATACATTGAGTAGCTAAGACCCATCACTAAGTTCTGCAAAATATCAGAAAACCAAGAACAAAGAGTAGACCCTAGCAGCTTCCAGAAAAGCAGGTTAGGTTACCAGCAAAAGAAGATGAACCAGATTAGCATTAGATGCTTCTTCAGTGATGTCGGTTATGAAGACAATGGTGTGCTTGCCACCAAAGAAGTAACAACAGAGGGTTGAAATATTTAACTCTGAGGAATAGGGAGGGCAGGAGCTGAGGAGTAGGTTTTGCCTTTCATTCTGTACCTTTCCATACTGTCTGAATGTTTATTTCCATGAACACATATTGCTGTCATCATCATCATCATCATCATCATCATCATCATCATCATCGTAAAGCACACATATATATATGGTTTTATGCACAGATACATATATACATATTTTAATACGTATATGTATGTTTTATGATGGTGATGATGATGCTAACAGTAATATATGAAAACAATCAGTAATATATGAAAAGAAAAATTAGTTATATATGAAAAAAGATAACAGAATATATGAAAAGTACATTATATAATATATAATATACATATATTATATATAACATACATTATATATAATACACATTACTATATATATATACACACACACACACACAGCACTAGTATGCATTCTCAGGCAGAAGAAAAAGAATGCTGCACTCCCCAAAGAAATGAGCCATCGGCCTCTTCCGCTTTCAAACTGAGAAGTCATGCCCCAGAGCAGACACTCTTCATATCAGCCCAAGATATGGCAGGAGAGGCAGCTCACCTAT